>NW_024380043.1:0-37654 GCF_016835505.1 Polypterus senegalus
AATTGTTGGGGGGGAGTCAAAAACAGGGGGCCCATACATGCTACTTTCATTTGGGTTTGCGTGATGAAGTTCCCCAAGTTAATTTTTTGATTTCAGTTTTGAGGGGATGTTGAACCCATTTAATGGGTTGGTGATTTTGGTTTCCTTAAATAACATCCCACAAATTCAATATTACCAAAAATTTTTCCACTTGAATTTTTCTTCATCAAGACCCGATGTTTTTTGGGACCCTTAATTTTGAGCTCCCCAAACCAAAAAAAACAGACAAATCCAACAACACATGGCTTTTTTTTATTGGGAAAAGTTTTTCGTTTCCCCTTCTAAACCGGAGCAAAATTTAAAATCACGCAATTTTTACTTCTTTTCTCTGTCTTTTTTGATTCCCCTCTTCCTCCAAAATTTTCCCTCCCCTCTGCTCTGGCTGTTAAGTAGTGGCGGCGTCTTTCTTTTCCCCTGGAACTCCGGTGCCCTAAAAGCGGCTGGGGCACAGGATGGGCTGGGCCCCGAATCAGGGCCCCCCAAATCTCCCAGCACCCTGGTGGCCCCAGCACCCAAAAGGGCAGGCAAACCCAACCCCCAGAGGGGGGAACCCGGGCCCCCGCCCAGGGGCTTAAACCTACCCCCCAGGTGTAATCCTTGTAAGTTCTCTCCCTCAGTCCTTCCAGCTTTGGGGGTGCCCGGGCCCGGATAGGTTCTGATTTTATATATATATTATATATAAAAACCACCACACCTCCCCCAGTTTACTAACTAAAGAACACAGTTGCTGGGCAGCAATTGAGGAAAAATCTACACAAAATTGTGTTGAAATGAAAAATAATGCGCCGGGTTTTTGGAAAGTTCATGGCTTTCCAATTTACAGTCATCAAAGGCAAGGATTTTTTTCTTAAAACTTTAATTTTGTAATTTCTTGAATTATTTGTAAATTGTTTTTAAAAAACATGACCTGCACTTTTTTTTTTATAAATTACAAACTAGTTTTTAAAAAAACAAATTACATTTTGAAAATTTTTTGCTTAATAAGTAGTCTCAAATAAGCCTAATGTCTTTATGTTGGTAAAAGCACAAAATTATACAGGGGCTTTCTGAAAGAGAGCCTTGGGGGTAGGGGGGACTTGAGATCGGGGATTAGGCCCCCCACTATGCGCCTGCGAATAATAGCTAAAAAATTCAGTTTAATCGGTTTTTATTCATAAAAAAGCCGCCTTGACTCTGTTCCCCAATTAAAGGTAAATAAAATTAATATCAATGAAAATTTTAATTAAAAAATTAATCAGTTTTAAATTTTAAAAGAAAATAAAAGTTTAAAAACTTTCAGATATAAAATATTTTAAAAATATATATATACATATTATATAATATATATATATATATATATATATATATATATATATTAGGGGAAAAAACCCAACACAGACAGACCGCCCAGGATGTATAAAACACTCCTTTTTTCCCCCCAACAATCCTTTCTCTCTTAACTCCCTTCCTTCTTTCTCTTCTTTTCGCTCTTTTCTCTCTCTCTTTCTTTTTCTCTTGCCCTCCTCCTCCCCGGCCCCCCTTCCTCCCCCCCCTCTGGGGGGCTTTTTTATGGACCGGATGGTCCCATCCCCCCCAGCTACTTCCTGGTGTGGGGGGGTTGTCAAAAGCCCGGGGGCCCTCCGGGTGTCCTTTTTCCGGGGCACTTCCGGTGTGGAAATTTTCCTCGGGACCCCCCGGGCCGGGCCGGGGGCCACGCCTCCGGGCACCCCGCTCTTCTCCGGGCCCCCCCAAAAGCCCCGGCGGCCCCCCTCTGGGGGCAGGAAATTGTCCCAGGGACTGTCAAGGCCCCCCGGGCGTTCCCCGACATCTTGACACTGCCCCCCTGGCCCATCCCGCGGCCCGCCGGGTCAAATTTCCCATTTGGGTCGGCGACCATCTTCCTTTGGGGGCCTAAAAAAAGAAACACAGGTGCAGGCCGCCCCCCGCTAATCTTTTTGGGGGGCTTTGGAAAACCGCCCCACAAATGCCCCCCCCCTTGGCACCTTAACCCCGGCGCCCCCTTGTAATTCAGGTGTTCCCCGGCCAAAAACAGGGGGGGGCCCTGCCTATCCGTTGGGGTGGCCCGGGGAGCCCCCATTGCCTGGAGATCTCTCTCCCCACAAAACCTTGCTCATTTTTTCCCCCCTGTCGAGCCCTCCTTTTTTTGGGGGCCTCCGTTGCTCGGGGGTGCCCGAACCGGATCCATGAAAAGCGGGACCCCCGTTTTGCCCCTCGTCGGGCCCGGCACCCCCCCTTTCCCGGGGGTTTGGGTCCCCCAAAACGCCCCCCCCCCCCGACTCGCGACTCGGTCTCATACTCCCCGGGGCACTGTGGACCCTTTTCCCAGAACCCCTTCCTACATCGGGTTCCCCGCTGGATTCCTAATTGGGTCCGTGTCCTTACCTGCCGGGATGCCCTTTAAAACCCCCCGGGCCCGGTAACCCCCCCGGGTCTCAGGGGGGCCCCCGAGTCTCCTCCAGCGCTTGGTCCCTCGCGGTTCTGTTTCCTCAAAGACTGGGCGAAGACTTTCTTCCTCCGACAGCCAATAACAACATTAAGCCGCCGCCTGGTTCGCTTGCTCACCCCGGCTGGGCCCGTGGGCTCCTGCGTCTCCTTTTCCGGTGCCCCGGTTGCGTTCGTTGGTCCCACCTTTCTTTTTCCCCCGGCCCCAACCCCAACTTGCTTGTTTTGGGGGGGAATTTCCGGTTTCGTCCCCCTGGAAACCCCCCGGGAAGACCGGGGCGCCCCGCCTGCAGCCATTCTACGGGAACGGCCCTTTTTCCTCCCCCCCGTCGTCTGTTGTAACACGGGTCGGCTCTTCGGAGGGGATTGGGGCAGCCCCTGCAAAAAAACATGCCCAGGCGACGCGGGGTAAATCCCCCAAGCTATCCCCCGAGGAACCCCCTCCCCCCCGTTTTCCCCGAATCCGCTGTCGCGGGGCGCTTCTTCCCCCGCCCGCCCCCGGCAGCCCAGCGGCCCCCGGGTAATGCTACCTTCGGGGGCCGGTTCCCCCTTTCCCCAGGGCGCCGTCCGTTTTAAAGGGGCGCGGCGGGTTTCCCTTCGGGGCGGTAGTGGCCTCTGCTGTGGGGGGCCCCAAAATATTTAAAAAAACGGGTCCCCCCAGCGGGGGGGTTTCCTGTTCGGGCGCCAGGGAAACCCCCCCCAAACACAGACGACCGACCCAGGTTATAAACGGGCCCCCTTTATTTCCACAATCCTTTTTATTAACTCTTTCCTTTCTTCTTTTTCTCTTCTTTTGCTCTTTCTTTTCTCTCTCTTTTTCCTTTCTTTTGGCCCCTCCTCCTCCTCCCCCTTTCCTTCCTCCCAAACCTGGCTCCCCGCCGGGAGGAGGCCCCTTTTATCAGCCCCGGATGGTCCCGGGTGCTTGGCCCACTTCCTGGTGTGGGGTGGGAACCCCCTGGGCCCCCGGGTCGTCTTAAACTGTTTCCGGGGCACTTCCTGGGGGGGAAATGTTATCGGACCCCCCCACGACCCCCCGGGGGTGGCCCGCCCTGGGCATCCCAGCTCTGTCCCTAAAGCCGGCGGGCCCCCTCGTGGGAAATTTGCCCCATTGGGGACTGTCCGGGCGCCCCCCGGGGGTGTCCCCGCCACCCCGAAATATATTTTTTACGTATATATCATAATATATATATATGTTAATGGGCCCTAATAAAAAAAAAATTTTTATACAAATCAGAAACTAAATTTGATTCACTTTAGCCCCCACAGAAAAAACTGTTGTCTTGACAGATTTTGGGAAAGTATTGTTATATTTAAAAAAATTATTAAAAAAAATGTTGAAAAACAATATTTTTTATGTTTGTCCCCCTTTAATTAGTTTTTTCCCCCTTGATTTTTGGTTTTTGGTTGGGGGTGAGGGAACTTGGCCAACCCGGGTTTATTTTGAACATTTAGATTTTTTGGGGGCGCTGAGCGGTGAGTGGGAGCTTGTTTTAAATGTGAAAGTTTGGTAATTGTTTAAAAGTAAGGGAATTGTTTATCCTTAAAGATTTTTTATGTTTTTTTTTTTGGAATATAAATATTTAGATGTTTCTAAATATTCTTTAAAAGTTAAAGTATAGTTGAACGGGCGCTTTTGGGTTTCTATTGTTTTTTGATTCGGTATTATTTTTTTCCTCATATATAATATGTATATCTTTAAAATAATTATTTTTTAAGTTAGTAAATGTTTATTTTTAACGTTCTATATTTCTTTTGATGTTATCTGGGGGGTCCCATCTAGGAAAATTTTCCAAATGACAAATTTTAAATTGACAAACTAAAAAAAAAAGGTGGGATAAAAATTTTTATTTTATTATTATTTATTTAACCATACCCACATTGTATAAGTTTGGAAAAAATTAATAAATTTTGGACATTTCTTTTTTGGGAGTGCGGGGGTTTTTTTAATCAACCAAAAATTCTTCTTCAATTTATGGTCCGGCGGATGAACCAATTTAAAAAGATGTATTTTTTTTCAACAAATACTACAGGAAATAACCATTTTGCCCACCCAAAATCTGCCCTGTGTATTGGAAGATTTGATTGAACTTTTGGGAGTTGGTGAAAAATGCACCATATTCGAATCAGTTGTTGTGATTATAAAATCACCCCGATTTGCAGAATTTTCGCCAGTAAAGGGTGAATTAAAAGGGGTGAACCCAGTCTGGATTTATCATTCCCCCGGTTATTGGAAGGGCCCGGTTTGGGGTGTGAAATGCCCTCCCTCCCCCTCTCACATTCCCGTTTGACTTGACCCAAAAAGTGATCCGGATTGCTGCTGAGAAAAACCCCCAACCTAAAACCCAGGAGCTGTGATGAGGCCCTTGCAAAATTAGGAGATGCAAGCTGAAAAAAAGTATTGGGAGAATATGATCTTTTCCCAATCCCAAAAGCAATTGCCCTCTGGAGAGGGCCCCTACGGGCCGATAAAGCCAAAAACCCTTCCAGTTACTGAAAGGGAAAAAAGGGAATTTCCCCTTTTCTCCCAAGTGGCCTGTTTCAGTTTATAGCAGCCTTTTCCCTTGGGGTGCCGTGGATCGGAAAAAGAAGATTTAACATTCTTGGAACCCTCCATTTCAAAGGGTCAAACCCCTTTGGCACTGATCTTATAAAAAATTCGAAAATGTTTCAATACGATTTGTCAGACAGGACACGATGCGAATAAATTCAACCATTTCCCCCACTTCATCCCCGCACAACAGTATAAAACGCCAGAATGGAATATTCAGTGCCACCAGCTGGGAAATTCAAAACCCTTATTTTTCACTTTAATCTAAAAGAAAAGCTCGGGGGACCAAAATTTCCGATCCTTTATTTGCCCCGAGGACCCAAAGAAATTTCTAGAATAAAGATACCTCAGAATCTCTCCCAAGTGATGCTACTGCTTTTTTAAGTTCAAATTTTTATGGATCACCTTAAATTGGGGGATGCACTTTTAAATTTTAAGATTCTTTAGCAACTCTCCATATCCATAGGATCTATGGCTTCCTTTTGCAAAATTTGGGTTCCCCAAAACTGGCTTAAAAGAATGCAACTAAGGGATGGAAAATTCAAAATTTTTCCCCGAACCCTTGGATCCTCTTTATATGTTGGGCCAACCGGGTAAAAGGGAGAAAACTGCATTTTGGGGGTCCCTAAGTACTTTCCCCCAAACACCCCACGAGGAAACAATTCCGCCCTATACGTAAGGACTTTGTAACCTCAGTTTCTCAAATTTCGGTTTTAGGGTTCAAGTGCAAGAAGGTGAAAAAAAAAAACCCGTACTGGAACCAAGGCACATACCAGTCCAAAAGAGCAAAAGGGAAAGGCGCCCCCATGGGGGGCCCCCAAAGGGCCCCAACTTTCTCCATTCCCCTTGGTAATAAATTTTTGTCCCACATTTACTGGGGCCTAAAATGTTTGTGTCAAAAAAAGCATTCTTTAACCAATCACCAAATTTTAGTCAGTTAAAAAAGGGCAAAAAGGGGAATTGATTCGATCTAATAAAAATTTGGAAAAGTGGGAAAATCAAGCTGCCCCGTGCGGATAAATTGGAAAGAGGGAACTTTGGAAACTCTTCATGAAGTGAATGTTTTAAAAAATGGAGAAAAAAACCCCCAAATCCAAAATGAAGTACTCTTTTTACAAACCACCTCCCAAAAAAGGGTTTTTCTTAAAATAAAAGGTTTTACAAATGGGGACAAAACACAAAAAATCGCCTTTTTTGGAGATGGTTCGGGAATTTTTCCCAACGGCAGCGAAATTTTCTTCAATTAAAAAATTTATCCCGAAGATCTTACACTTCAACTAAACAAAACCTTTAAAATCTAAAAGGGACAATCGTTTTTTTTCTGTATCTCCCCAGCCAAATAAAAATTTCAGATTTGGAGCCTTTCTGCAAAACACCCGGGATTAACAGAACATTCATATTCTATTGCCATATTACAAAATAAAAAAACCACACTTGCAAGGTCTTCCCCTTCAGTCATTTGAAAATGCAACCCTTTTCCCCCATGGGGTCTGTACCCTCACCTCTCACCCCAATTGAAACCAACGCTTGGTCTCCTGGAGGGCCCTGCCGTAGAACCAGACTTGGATGGACACTTAGGACCACCGGCATGAAACCCTTTTTGGGCAAATTTTTTATTTCCTTCAGTTTCCCCCGATGTTTTCTGTTCAACAGATTGGGGGCTCTGGCAGTTTGGGTTTTTACCCACGGGGTGAAAAAGGGGGAGCAGATCAAAAACAAAACGAAAGCAATCATTTTTAAGAAAAATGGGGGGTTAATGTGGGGGGGGGCGGATCTACTCCTCTGGGATTGAGAATATGCCTCAGTTGCAGGGCCCAAAAAAGGGAGTGATTTCTCGTAAGAGGTACAGAAAAGGGGATTAATGTGTACAGGCAAAAAACATCGCTTTGTTGAGTTTGGGAAAAAGGGGGCTATTTACCAGATTAAGAAATGATAAGCTTGAAGGCCAAGGGCCTGTTTTCCCCCCCATATGGTGAAAACCTGGAAAAAAAAAATTGTTTTTAAATGTTCCCTTTTAAAACCAGGTCAAATTTGAATTTTTGCTCCAGGACCCCCCTGGGCCCCCCCTTTCTGGGGGGTGTTATCATTTAGAGAACCAGTGGCATGTGTATTGGTTGTTATCAAATTCGCTCTCCTGAAAACAGACCACTTTTAGATTTTATGGCGGATTTAAATAGGCAGCCCCCCACTGTTTTTAAAGGGGAAATTTGCCATTTTGGGGCCAAATTTGCCCTTGTTTGCAATTTTTCTTTACAGGGTATCGAAACACAGTTCTCCTGAAGACCCAAATAAATGTGAAAAAATTTTTATAAAACTGCCTATATAGTTCAGCATCATTGGGGCTCGGGAATTGGTTTAAAATTAAGGGTGTACTTACTGGGGGGGTTTGAACAAGGCAGGGGAAGTAAGGGCCAAAATTATGGCCATTTCCGTTGAATAAGCAACAGGCCTTTGGTTAATCCCAAACATTTGATCAGCAAAAATCAACCGGGAAAAGTATGGGATTTAAAAGGGCAACATTATTACAGGTGTGAACAACAGAAAGGTCAGTACCTACAATGAGAAAATTTATAGGTCCCAAAGCATCGCCCAATTTGGGTATATTGTCCATTTAAACTCGGGCAAATTAATTGTACGCCCTTGGATAAACCGGTTTGGGGTGATCCTAAATTTCCCGAGGGGCCCCCTTGCTTTTGGGGTTTGGGAAAAATTACAGTTTTCCCAGATATAACTTTCCCCGGGGTTATTTAGCCCAGGAATGGACACCCTGTTGCTCTGGAATTTCATTTTTTTGATGCCCCTAGTCAACATATGGGTAGGATATCTGAGGACAGAAAATAATGAAGGGAACGTGGGATTTCTTTTCACACGATCAAAAGAGCCAAAAAAACAGCAGTCCATTCCCAGGCTTGAGCTCCCTGCCCATGGTGCTCCTTGGGAAAATCGCCGGAACTATCATTCAGTACATTATGTTGTAATGTGGACGACTCCAAAAAAAATACTAATTGGGTTCAGCAGTCCAGAAAAAGGGATTTTTTGGAACAAGGGGGCTGAAACCAGGGAAACCCCAGATGCGAAAATGGGGAATTGGGGGCTGCAACCCAGCAGACGACACACGTGGGGAGATCACTTCAGGCACCGGAAAGAATCGCTGGAAACAGGGGCCCCATTCCCAGCTCTCCTGACAGATGGCCCTTTTGCCAAAAGCAAGTGTTGCAGATGACACTGAAATGAAGAAACTGATTTTTTTTGGATTCCTTAACAACTTTTTCCCCAAGGCGAGGGTGTCCAAAACCAAAAATGTTTGAGACAACAATATCCCCTCATGGGGCAGCCACAATGCCCCCCTCGCTGTAATTTCAGAATGCGATGACAATACACATCGGTCAAAAAGGCAGCTTCCCAGAGGTTTGGGCCCCCAGTCGGGGGAAACCGGGCCCAAGCCGCCCAAAAATTTGCCAGGATGATTCTGACATTAAAATTATTCGGTGGGTGGGCCCCCAGTGAGCAAGAAAATTGGCTATCACCCATAAATAAATTTTAAACTCCAGTTACCAAATTAATAATAGGAATTTTATGAAAATTAAAACACCCTGGTCAAGAAAAGTATTTCAGAAAAGTAGGCATTTCGGAAATCAGGGGGAGAGAGGCTGTAAAAAAAACACCAACGTAAATGTATGAATTCGAAATGGAAAAAAACAACCCCCCCAGTGGGGATCTTTCCCTTTTGTTACACTTTTTAAAACCTTTTTCCGGTGTTTACTGTTTTGGACATTTTTTTTTAAGATGGGTCGAAAAAAGAAAAGGGGGGGTTTTTTTTCAAATTTTAAAACAAGGAGTTCAATTGCCGTTTTATCTACTATGGAGAAAGATTCATTTTTTAAAGGCATTAAGAAGATTTATATCAAGGAAGGAAAACCTTCG
Organism: Polypterus senegalus; assembly: GCF_016835505.1. Lineage (NCBI taxonomy): Eukaryota > Metazoa > Chordata > Cladistia > Polypteriformes > Polypteridae > Polypterus > Polypterus senegalus. Next base: position 8,954 of record NW_024380043.1, read on the forward strand.
GGTTTCAGACTTTGGGAAACCAATTTTCCGAGGGGAAATCAGGCTAAAGGTCATTTAAGGAAATTCCCCGTCTTAAATCTTTTTGGGAAACAAAGTTTAAAATTTAATTTCAACCCTCCTGGGCTCCACACTTTAGGTGTGGGGGCAAAAACGATCTATTTAAAAGCGCTTAAAACCGGACTCAAAGTTTGAAGAGTGTTCAGGTGTATTTTGGAAAAGAGGGGTTATAAACTCAAACCACTTTTCTTCATCAAATTTTGATTTGGATCCCAACAAAAATTTTCTCCCAAAAGGGGGGGCCGGATAGCACACCCCAGGTTGTTTCCCAGTCTGAACCCAAACTGTAGGAGGAGGACAGCCAAACCCGGATCGTTTGGGCTCCTTTTTTAAAAAAATTCGAACCCAAAACAAAAAATGGGAAAGTAAAGGGGAAAATTTCCCTGGTTGGTTGTTTGTTTTGGGAAAACAAATTTCCCCGGGCCTTTGGGCCTTTCAAATGGTCCCATAAAACCCGGGAAATGATGGGGCGTCAGGACTGCTGAAGTGCAAGTCAATAAATCTTATAGACCGTCACTGTTTATTCAACTTAGCTTTAAAGGTGTTAAACGGATGGATGGTGTTTCATATTTTTTCCCATGTAAAAATTTTAATAAAAATTTGGGGGGCCCTTTTAAAAAGGGAATATATTTTTTTTGTTGTACCCCCTTTAAATTATTGTCTTCGCTTTTTTTATTGGTTGTTGTGGGTTCGTGGTGGTTGGAACTTGGGAATCCGGGCTCACTGAACATTTGTTATTTGGGGGCTGACGGGAAGTGGGGTTCAAAAAGTGGTTTCGTAATTGATTATAAGTAATAATTTTTTTACCAAAGTATATTGTTTATTGTTTACATTTTTAATTTGGGTATATATATATATTTAGTACTGTTTTTAAAATCGTTAAGAATTAAAGTATATTGAACAAACGTATATATTTCTCACATTGTTTGTTTGAATTTCGGGTTTTTTCCTCTTATAATATGTTTTCAATAAAATAATTCTTTTTGTTGGGTTGCTTTTGTTTAACGTTTTGTAATTTCCTTTTATGTTATCTGGGGGGTTGTCGCCATCTACTGGATAAAAAGTACCTGTTAAAAAAATTTAACGTGACAAAAGAAAGGAAAAAAATGGGGTACTAATTTATGTTTTTATTATTTTTAGACCATATCTTCACATTGTAAAGTTTGGAAAAATTAATAAAAAATTTGGACATCTTCATTCACCCTGACCCCATGTTGCGTGGGTTTTAATTTAATCCCAACCAACAGAATTCTTCATTACAACAAAAATGTAAAATTGTAGTTTAAAAAAGGGGGCTAAGATGAATTTGCTGACAAGTATATCATGGCAAAATAAGATTTTTTATTTATTTTTTTTTTTTTTTTTAAGGTTTATAATTTTTTTTTTTTTTTTTTAACAAATGAGCAAAACTTTTTAAAACACAACTAAAAAAACTTGACCAGGGGAATTTAAAAAATGGAAGGGGAATCCACCCCGAAACAGATGTTTGGGTTTGGGCATCAATGGGAACAACCAGGCAAAAATTTTTTGCTGGAATAGGTGGAAACCCATGTGGTTGGGGCGGGGGTGGAATGGGGTTGGGTTTTCCCGTGGCCTGTGGATCCCAATGTTCCAGGCGTACGTGAACACTATGAAAATTGTCTCCATCCTTTGGGTGAGAATTCCAATTCCCGGGTGTCTGTGGGCAAAAACATAAAAAAATCTTTTGGGAAAAAGAGGATGTTCCTGATATCCCCACTAAACTTCCCCATCCCGGTTTTATGCCCCCTTTTTCCCCTATCTTTTATTTCTCGGGCTTTTCCCCTTCATCAAAGGGTAATGGCAAAATGTGATGCATAAATGGCTATTTTCATCATCCAGGTTATGATTACTTGGTGGTGGTTTATGTAGTTCCCACTGTCTTTAAAAAAACTTTGAGCATGTTTAAAATGTAAATAATTAATTAATTTTAAATAAATATCCCTCTACTTGGGATGAGTTCAGTAAATCAACAGAAAATAAAAAGGAAAGTCGTGCCGGAGAGGGTCCTATGTTCTTTTTTGCAAATTTCCTTTCTTTTCACAAGAATAGATCTATGCTCTTTTTTTCGGCCAGTTGTTTGGATGGCATAATATCTGAAATCTGGTAACCCCAATGGTCTTGTTTCAAACTCAAATTTTTATTAATTACAGATTCAGTGTCAGACATGTTTTAATTATGAAAAAAAAATTTTTTTACTGTGCGCCCCTTCCCCATCTCAAGGCCCAAAAAACTCAGGGTTTATGTAACATTGGGTACAAATATTTTTGCAAAACAAAACAAAATGGAGATAAAAAGCATTAAATAGAAAAAAAGACAAAAAAAAATATTTTATGAAAAAAAAGGGTTTTTTTTTTTTTTTTTAAATTCTCTTTTTAAAAACGGGAAAAAATCATGAAAACAAAAGTGGTATGCAATGTGTCATCATAACTCCCCCCAGCCTTCCCCTAAAAAAAATATTGGTGGGTTTTCCAATCAAAAAAAAAAACATGCTTTTCGATTTAAAACCACACTTTTTTTCATATTCTAGTTAAAATTTTAAAAAAAATAAAATCTAAAAAACTAACATCCTTTAAAATTTTGATAAATTCAAAAGAAGATCCCAAAATATATTTGTAGGTTTTAAATAAGCCCGATTTAAAAAATAAAAAACCGCACATAAAATCGTTACTCGTTGAACTTTTAGACTTGGGAATTTATATTTAGTGTTTTAGCACTTTAAGTTTATTTACTTAAATTTTTAACATTTTCTTTATCGAAAATACACACCAGTTCTGCATTCCCAGTTATATCTCAACCCCAAAAAACACTGCTGCTTTTTGTCCCAAAATTCTGAGTCATATTTACTTTAAAAACAGTGTTTCTGTTAATTAAATACTTATTTATGAAAGCCTTTGACTTTATAATTGGTTTCCCACTAGAAAATAATTGATCATCATAATGCAAAGATGAAAAAGAAGGCAATTTAGAAGAATTTTTTTCAACGGGAAAAGGAAAAAAAAAGCCGAAACTATAAACCAGTTTCCTTTCCTTTTTTTTGATATTGTCAAGGTTATTCTAAAAATTTTTTTGTTAAACAAAAAAAATGATCTTACATTTTAAAAAGAAAATAATGAAGAAAAAAAGATTTTGTTTTGGGGTTTTCTTAAAAAACCAATATGGATTTTTTTTCTTTTTTTTTTTTTTTGGCTAAAATGACTAAAAAGGTTTTTTGAAAATTTTGTTATGTACTTTCGTTTTTTTTTTCTGTTTTTTTTCCCGTAATTATGCTGCCCTCAGCCTTTAATTTATTTCACATTAAATGGTTTTTTCATTGTTCCGTTTTTGGGAATAAAATTTGGGAATTTGTTCAGAAAAAGGGATTTTGGTGGTTGTTTTGAAAAAATGTTTTTCATTTTTAATTTATAAAAAAAGCGTTTTTAAAAACCCAAAATTTTAAAATAATAATTTTTGGATCATGTTCTTAAATTCTGTAAAAAAATAGCAGAGAAAGGTTTCTAAACAACAAATAAGCAAGTTAAAAAGGAAACTTTTCAAAAAAAAGAAAAATTAGTAACCTTTTTAAAAAAAAAACTACCACCATTTATTTAAATTTTTTTTTAAATGTTTTTTCCCAAAAAAAAAAATTGTTTTTTGGGGTATTTAAATTTTTTTTTTTTTTGATTCATAATTAATTTAAAATTAAAAAAAATAAAAAAAACCCCCAGAACATGACCTTTTTCTTTTTTTCCCCTTTTTTTTATTTTTAAAAATCTAAAAAAAAAAAATTTGTGACGTAATGTTTGTGCTGATGAGGGGTGCGTAGAAGTCTAGTTGCAAGTTTTCCATTGATTTGATTATAGAATTCAGAATCATTACCCAGAGCAGCAGGGAAAGACGGGAATAAAACCAATGAAAATTTTCCTTGGGGGACAACAGACACGGGCAGGGGGAACAGGTCAGCCTCCTAATAATATATCTTTGAACGTGGGAAAAAAGTCAGACCCCGAAAGTGATGCAAAATTTAAAATGAGCTGTCTTTTCTCAGAAATTAACTGACATCGGAATGAAGTATTTGTACCATGTTTCTTGAAACCTCCAAAGAAAAATAATTAAAAAAAAAAAGCTACATACAGTATTATGGGAAAGCAACCATTACCTGTTTTTAAAATGATAGTGTAATCATGAATTCAAAGGAAAAGGCATTTTGATTTTAATAGTCGGATTATAACTAAAAAATTATTAATATTAAAAAGGCAAAGCCACCATGCTTGTCAAAATTAAAGCTTACAACAGTGGGTTTGAGTCCTATCCCGCATCTAAATGGTGAGATAGCATTTGTGGCAGTTTTCCCAAACTTTGTTTTTGGGGCATATTTTTTAAATTTTCATATATCACAGATATTCAAAAACAAAAAAATATTTTTTTTTTAAAATTTTGGGGGAAAGATAAATGCTAGATTGCCAAGAATGAATTGAACCCGTTATCCAAAAAATTCAAGGGGGGAAAAAATAAAAAAATTATAAATATTCAGATATAGACTTATAAATATTTCATTTTAGCAGTTCTGTTTTATAAGAAAAACCCCAGTACAAAAACATTAACACTAGAATCCTTGAACCTACGAAAAAATTCGAATTCCGGCCAAAAAATTCCCCCGATCCTCATCAGCATCTTTGTTTTGCAAATCTGTCAATTCCACAAACAAAGCGCCTGCTCACCATCCCCACAGGTAGCAAGTCAGACAAAATTCCAGGGAAAAATCTCTTTATCTGGGAGTTAGGGGCTGAATTGTATAGGGGAAAAAAATATCATTATTTAATAAATACATTTATTTTACAGTAATGACAAAAAACGCTTCCCGATAAGGGGAAAATGGGAAGTCTTGACTAGATAGTGGGCTTTCAGAGAGTTTGGAAGAAAGTAAAAAAAAAGCTTTTTCAATGTTATAAAGCTTAAAATTAGGTTGTTTAACCATTTTCTAACTTCAAATTTTAATGATTGATAAAGAAAATTTAAAATATAAACTTAAATGCTGTGTAAAAATATATGCATACTAATGTGAAAACCCAAAACCAGACAATTTATTTGGCGTGACCTAGCCACACAAATTCTGACTTGCCAGAACTGGGGCTGAGCTGTGGAAAAAAGAGGCGCCTTAGGGTTCCGACTTTTTAAGAAAGAAAAAGGCACTATCTTTTAAAAAATCATCTCTTAAACTCTTACATAGCTCAAGCTATCAAAAACAATGCATTTTGTTTTAACTAAGTTATTGATAAGCCTTAATATATAAATTAAATGCCATCTAAATGCCGTTTATATGTTTAGAGAGCTTGCTTAGTTTCAAAAAAGAAAGAGGAGAACGTTTTTAAAAGTTTATTTAATCTTTGTTCAGTCTTCTCCGTGAAGACTCAGCAGCCATGTTCCCCAAAGCAAAAATCTGCTTGCTCAGTTCCTTCAGAGAACTCACCGGGCCCTTTACCAGACGCTCAAAAAGCGGAAAGACAGGCTGGCGAAAGACAGCAGCCCTTATCCTAAGAAATGGAGGTGCTTCAATTATGGTTTTAACACGCATTAGCAAGGCACATTGGGCCTTAATCTAAATTCTCAATGCGCCCCATTTTCACCTGTAAATAAAAACTATGACGTAATAAAGAAATTTATGTCATCTAAATATTATAATTTAAACAGCACATTCATTGCTGCAGAACTTTCATAGAGTGGTCTTAAGCTTTGTGAGATAGCATCGTGGGGGCCTGGTTTAAAGAGGATCAAATCAGTGAATTAAACACAGTCAAAGCGGAAGACCCCAAACGACCCAAAAAAGCTATAAAGGACAAAAATTGTGGAAACTGAGGTGCAAAGCCTCACCAAATGACTTCGCTGTTTGCATGTTGAGAACTTGATAAAAGAAAAAAGCAAAGTGGAAAATGAAAATTTAGTGAGCAGCAGGGGCACCAGAGCTTATTTGTGTTTACTTTTTTTGCAGCTTATTGCTGTTTAGGATGAAATGAAATTACAAATTTGAATATTAAATGCAAAAGAGAGATTGCAATTTTCATTTTATAATTTCACCTCTGTTTTGCAGAAATGGCCTCCTGGGAAACCTTTTTTCATTCAAACTGACCTCTCATATGCACTGATGGGAGCTGGCCGTGTCATTAATAACACAGTCTTTATTTTAATCATATATACCAGAGTTCAAAAACTCTCAACCAAAACTTTATATAAAATCATTATTTTTTAAATACTGTAAGAGCCAATTCTGTGTTAGAAAGTTTGAGTTAAACTGATATTGATACCAAGCTAATTAAATAGAATATTAATGTCTTCATAGAATAGCTGCAAAAAGGGTTCTTTCCCTTATATAGTTAACAAGAGAGGAACCCTTACTATAACTGAATAAATATGGATAATAAGCCTAGTTTGTTTCGGAATAAAGTCCTAGCAAAAAGAAGGACTGAAGAACGAATGAAGCTTAGAAATGATAAGATACAGTTTTCAATCATTTGAAAATGGTTCAGAAAATACAAGTAAATAACGATTTGAGACATGCAATGTAAGCACAACTACAATTTAAACTTTTCTTACTAATTTTTCTTTTGCTATTTAACTCTGGCTTCGTGTAAACTGTTTTACTTTAAAACTTAACTAAACTTAAAAACGAAGATACTGCCCTGTGGAATCATTTCGCCGCCAGGCTTTTGTTGAATCCTACTTTGAGTTGAAGCTGCAGAACTTTGATAATTTGGGAAAAAGAATCCAAAGAGCTACATCTTCGCTTTCAGAAAACCGCTTATCTAAGGCCTTGAACTGGAATTTACCCATTCGGTAAACAGAAGACACACTTGCTGTGAACTCGCTAAACGAAAAGAAAAGAACTGAATCATCTACAAGGTACTGTGATATTATCTACTATCTTCGCATGATCACACGAAAGCAAGGTCGCCGTACCTTGAGAAGATTTGAGAGACTGGTGATATTATTAAATGACGCTCAAAAAGTGATATTTTGGATGATTGGAACCCTGGTTTCAAGAAAGTAATCTGCCTTTGAACGTCCCTTATTGTGACGAAACTGTTGTCAGGAAAACGCCCTGTCATTTTATTGAACAGCTGTCATGGCAATGTCTAAACAGAGCTCAAGTGAGATCGGCAGTGATCTGAGTTCCACTCTAAGTCAGGAAACATGCCAGGAGATCTTAAAGACTGCTATGGAAGTCAGAGGAAGATAAGCCTGCGGTTCATAGCTGAGATCAAAGTTCAAAACATTCCAGAAAACCGCTGACAGGAAAAGGATCGGAGATTATTGAGGAGCTAAAGAATCAACAGAAGCGATGAAGGACAAGGAGGGAGCGACCAGAAACAGAAAACCATATCTAACGCTTATAAGAAATGAATGAATTCACCGTTTCTTACTAATACGGCTTGGTTAGAAGACGCAATAGATCAAGTTAGCATGACAAAGTTGATGAACAGTTAGTAACCAAATTGAAGATGGAACCTCAAGAACGCAACGAGTGTACAAAAAAGAGACGTCACCCCAATTAAATGATGTTTTGATGTTAAACTCAATTTTAGCTCAGAAACCACATCATTACTTTGTACGCCGGTAGTTGATTGAACAACGATACCCCATAGTATCTTAGAAACGCCACGTCAACTTAAAGTTAAAGCAGAAGATTCAAAAACCGACACTCAGAGCCTGGAAGTGATATAGCTAAATGTGCTAGCGAACCAAGTCGGTCATCAGAAGGCCAACTCGACGTAGCAATCACGAAACTAAAATCGTTAACTGACTGCGACAACGCCTGCTCAGCACCTCCCTGCTCCAGACCCCCAGCTCCGGGCTGCGGTGAAGTACCTCTATAGGCAGGTCCCTTTTATTTTCAGGCTAACGATTGGTTTATGCGGAAGATTTTAGTTAGGGCCTTGACACGCAGTTGGGGATGTGCTACAAAACCCAAGATAAATTGGATTATTCGATTCAGTACACCAAGTGTTCCTCAAGAAATGACAAAGGCTGCTCATTTAATGTTACCAGATGCAAGCCATTTAGGTGCCCAGAAGTTGCCGATTGTTATTATGGCAATGAGTTATCTTGAAGCAGACGGATATTCCACGAAGATTAAAATTAATGTTGGTATCGGGGCTAAAAATCGGAAGGAGGCCTTATGAGATTTACCTAACTCTCCTCCCTATAATTTGGTGTTTAATGATTTGCGAATGATTCAGGAACGTGAGAATCAATACCGTCATAAATAAAGAATAGTACTTGGGAAACCTCTATCGGGAAACGGTAATGACGAAATATGCTTCTTTAGGCTCAGAAAATAAAAATATCTGGCATACCTGAACTAATTTGTTCTTCGTGAATCTAAGCTGAATGCTTTTAGACCCCTGCACATAGTGTCAAGGACTTGCTAATAGAGTAGAGAAGAAAAAAAATTGACAAAAGTAGGTCTCCTGAAGTAATTGACAAAGATCAGGTGGAAGTATTTACTACTATTTTGATGAAGCCCAAAAGATACCTTCAAGGAATCTCTGTCAAAATAGTATGTGCATTTAAGAACCTTGTACCAGGTGATTTCCGGTATATACTTGTCAACGTGTAAATCAAAGAATTGCTGCTTATAAAGAAAGAATGATTTTTAAAAATCTAAAGGTTTATGTTTTCTGGGGCTGGCTGTCTCCGTAGCCAGGGGTCATCTAAGCAAGAATTGCTGTAAAGAGAGAATGAAATGTCAGACATGTTCCTTACAGCACCCAGATATCCTGCACATTCAAGGGGACAGTGGAGCAGTACTAAAAGCTACCAAGCCAGGCAACATTCACCGAAAACCAACTGAATTGGAAATTTTACAGGGTTGGAGAAGAATGTGCACTGCAAGTAGTTCCTGTTAAGGTAAAATCCAAGAAAAGGAAAGGTATGTAGAAACACACGTAGACCTCGCAGTAATAGCAATAATTTGCACTGAAAAAGCTCCAGACAACTGAGCTTCAAGGAAATGGAATGGGTATTCTCAAAACTATGAGTAATTGCTTACGTGGATGATTCAAAAATGCTAAACCTTAAATGTTCTGTTTTATCAGATTTACAAGTCTGTGGTCTCAATGATGTTAAATATATTACTCATGGGTCTTCACAGCACAGGTCTCATTCCAGGAATGTAGAAAGTATCCACTGGGCAGTTATTAATTTATGGCAAGTAAGGCCCTAGAGGCAATGGCCAAATCACATTAATTCCTGAATTGATCTTTAATAGGAATCAATTGTCTAGGAATCTTCAAGCAGTCACGAATCACGCTCTAGCCACAAAGAGGTGACCCTAAGGCTAAGTAAAGACTGCACTTGATGGGTGGGTTGGTGGACCATACAAAGAGACAGATTTACCTCACAAACAAAGTGGTAAGACACATAAAATATTCAATCAATCGTGGTCTCAATAACAGAAATTGAAGATGTCAAGCGTAACAGTATAACACAGATTTTCCAGAGCGCAAACGTGAGGAAAGAGAAATGTCACAGGAAGACATCAAGTTCATGCATAGTTTAAACCATGTAAGACTGGTAGGTGGGTCATTACGCTATTGTTTTCAAATTTGCCTTTGAAGGATGAATCACTTAAAATGCTTTATCAATCACAGCATTGCCAGAACAGAAGGCGGTTATTGGACTCAAAAGAAATTGATAAAATTGTGGTTTGGGCGAAGAATTTGTATGCTTTCCTTCATGAAAGACATATACATTATAGACAATGGTTATGCTGTTAAAGTACACAAAAAACCTTGAATTGTAATGAAGGCAGAGTGTACATCCCACATCATGGTGTACTGGGTCCAAAGAAAATAAGATTCGCAGTAGTCTTTGACTGCAAGCTACCCACCAGGGATTTCACTCTAATGAACAATTACTTAAAGGCCCTGACCTAACTAATACTAACTCATTGGTGTCCCATAAGATTCAGAAAGGAGCTGTAGCTTTAATTTACAGACATTGTCAATGTTCTACCAAGTTAAGATACCAGATAAAGACACAGATCTTTACGCTTTCATGGTGGCCTGGAAGTAACTACAAAAAGACTCAGAAGAATTCAAATGATAGTACATCTTCTTTGGTGCTACTTCTTCACCCAGTTGAGCTCTTATGCTTTGGCGTGAACAGCCAAGATGCCAGAGATAAAGCATTTCCCTGGGAGTGGAAGCTGTTAACACTGCCTCTCAATAACTTCTATGTGACACTGCTTAAGGTCAGGACTACAGAAAAACAAGCACAAAGTTGGCAGTTGACCTCCAAGCCTAGTGTCTCAAAGGGGGGATTCCATTTGACTGGCGGGTGGGAGTAACAATTAGAGTAAAGTTTTAGACATCTGCTACCAGAAGAAGACAGAGCTCATGAAATAAAAGGATCAGATTTGAGCCACAGTCCTTCCCACAGAGCGTGCTCCTTGGCATCCAGTGGCGCAGCTGGTAAACTGGATGAAGTTCTTTAAATTTCAAATTAAGTTGCTGCTGCAAGCCCGCCAAGGTTACGTGGTATCTTGTTCATAGTTAGCCTCAGTTTAAGATCCACTCTGGTTTTCGAAGACCTGCTTTATTGCTGAAGGAAGTTTTATTTGCTATTCCCATAAAAGAGAAAATGTGGGTGGATGTAAGAAGTAGGCAGGCTAAATACATTCAGAAATGGAAAAATGGATGGATGATTTGTTACTTACAGACTATAAAGAATAGATAAGCCTGGAACCTACCTGTTTGGAAACCATAAAGATGAAGCACAAATGCACCATTTTGGTAGATGCTAGTGAAAATGGGTATGGTGACTGTCACCTACCTTTGTCTTAACCAATGAAGTAGTGTAAGCAAAAAGCATTGTTCATTTCCCTGATGGGCAAAGTCAAGAGCTGCACCATTGAAGTTGGTGTCACGATTCCAAAGAATGAGCTGACAGCAGCCATTGTGGTGCTAAAATGAACAAATGCTTGGGTGAGCTTCAAATGCTCTTACAAGAATCTTTATTTTACTGACAAAGGACCACGGTGCTAAAATACATCTCCCAAATGAAAGCACCTCGATCAAGACTTTAGTTGCCACAGAATCTCCGCGCACGAGACTCTCACCACAACCTTTCTCACAGTGGAGGTATGTCACATCTGTCTCCATCCGCCGGATCAAGCCCCCAGAGGGCTGGAATGATAGAAAACTTTCTCAAGAACACCATACGTATCAAGCATGGGCCAAATTTTATTGAAGTCAGAACGTGAGTGGCCAAAAAGACCAGATCAACTGAATGCATCTTGCCTGAAGACATCCGAAATTAAATTTGTGCAGTTAATATGACAAGAGTAGAAGAGGCGACTAACCATCAACAAATCCATGATCACTTATTTTTCGATTGGCATCGGCTGAAGAAAAGTAGCTTGGTTTCTCAGTTTAAAAGACTTACCGTTGAACTTAAGAAATGAAAGAAAACATTTCAACTAGAAACCAGTCAGACTAAAGGAACCAAAAAGAACAAGAATCACTCATCACAAAACACATGAAAATATAAATGGTCTTGAAACCAAGTAACAATTTCTCTAGATGATTTAGTCAAAGCTCGAAACAGAGCTTCATCTGTTCCAAGTCAACAGCAAGAATTCTAAAGAATGGGAAAAGCTCTAAAGAAAAGACTTGTGTTAGAAAAAGAAACAGTCAAATCTATAAAACTCCGATCCAACATACAAGTGATGGAATATTAAGAGTTGAGGAATAATTCTGTAAAGCTGCAGTTCAAGAAGCTAAACATCCCGTAATTTTATACAAGCATTCACATATTGTAACTCTCATATTGCAACACATCTGGGCAAACGCTGGTCGACATTGGGGCTTAAATTTCAGGTAGTTTCGCAATACGCCAGTCATTGGATACCTCAAGCAAATTCAGCTATCAGAAAAAATATCGCAGCGCAATAAATATGCAGAAGATAACGCTAAAGCAGGTGAGTTAAAAAAATGGCAGATTTTCGCCAGAAGATCGCTTAGCATCAAAACCAACCGCCACCGCTCACTAATGTTGGAGTTTATTTTGGTCCCTTCCAAGTCAAAAAGAGGAAGAAGTTCAGTCAAGCGAAAATGAGTAATTCTATACGTCTAATAAACCAGAGCTGCGCACACAGAGATCGCATAGCTTAAGGACACTGATTTCATCCAAGCACACCTGACGGCGATAAGAGATGTTGGGAATCATGCGCCAGACAATGGAACAACCCTCATTGGAGAAAAGAGAGCTAATGGTTATTAAAAACTAGAACACAAAAATCAGTGACGTTTTAAGGACAAAAGCAATGAAATCAAATGGATTTTAATCCGCCATCAGCCTCTCACCTGGGTGTGGAGTAGGAAAGACAAATCAGAAGCATAAGAAAGATTCCAATTCAAATACTCAAACCAACAACACTGATGATGAAAACTTTTTCCTTGCATTATGATGTGTAGAGGAATCAATATTTTAATAACAGGTCTTTACGAAGACATCTCGATGATCCAAATGATTTGGAAACCACTCTGCCAATCTGTAATCACTTGTTATTATTGAAGACAAAACCCTAAAACAGCCACCTAAGCTCATTTCAGAAATGAACCATACCCAAGAAGACGTTGCCAAGTTCTAAATTCTCAATACATGGCCGACGAGTACGAAAAAGATGGTCAAAAAGAGACGGCTAACACTTCAAAACGCCAAAAGTGGTTTGCACCAAGAAGAAATTTTGGAACCAGGGATGCTTGTTCTAATTGTAGATGTGCCACACCGAATTCCTGTAATGGTCAAATATCAAGACAATGCCAGATGCCAAAGGAGTTACAGTCAGGAAGCAGCTTGTGTGTGACCCAAAACCACACACGGACAGACCTGAACAACTGCCTACTCTCAAACAGCCAATGTTTGAAATATGAAATCTTTAAAAATGTTTGTTTGCAGTTATTGCTAATGATTTGAAATGAATAGGGGTTAATGTAAAAAGTAATTGTAGTCTACATTAGCAGCAAAATAATTGTCTCCGCTTCCTGCATACAGCCAATTAGCCGGAATGTAAGAGCCAATCTTAGAAAGTTAAAGTTTTGAGTTAAACTCCAAGGGTTGATGTTTGCTTAATTTAAATAGAATATTAGTGTCTTCATAGTTTCAGCTTATGGTATAGTCTTTCCCCAGTTACCAGAGAACCTTCTTTGGCCATAACTGAATAACAGTGATAATAAGCTCAGTTTATAATGGAATCAAGTCCCAGTAAAGAGGGACTTCCAGCACCCATTTAAGCTTTCAGAAAATGGACAAGCATACAGGTTTCGACCGCTGAAATGGTTCAGAAATATTAAGTAAATAGTAAATGACTTGGAGATGTAACAAGATTAATCTATAATTGAACTTTCTCAATACTAATTTTTTCTTTTTTTTTGCTATTTTAATTTCATTTTTTTTGTGTAAACTGTTTTACTTTTAAAAACTAACCAAACTTTAAAAAACGTAAGAGGCTTTTGTCTGTGGAATCATTTCTGGCGCGCCAGGCTTTTGTTGAATCCCATTTTTGTTGAAGCTGCAGAACTTTACAATTTGGGAAAAGAAAACGCAGCTACATACCGTATAGGTGATAATGTTGTAAATGGCACTATTTTGAGAAACACTGATTATAACTATGGATTGTAAAGCAAAATCTGACATCCAGTGTCCTAATGGTAAACTCTTTAGCTCATCCTTAGTTAATCAAGCTTATTTTCCAGTACAAAAACTGGACACAAAATAAAATTGATTTTTTCAAGAACTAAATATATAAAATTTATTAATATCCTACAAAGCCTTAAACGACCTTTGCATCAAACCAGATCAGTGACCTTCTCCATCTCTCGGCGTAGTTCCTGTCCACCTACTAAGAGCCTGGCAAATCTTGTTGTACCCTTGCCACCCATCTACACCCATGAGCCGGTTAGGCCCCCAACTGTGTAGCCGCCCAGACTCTTGGAATGACCTACCAAAATTAACGATCAGCTGACCAGCGAATTTTTTAAAACAACTTAAAACCTGTTCGGGAAGCTGGTTCTTAGCCCCACCTGACTTTGTCATTCTTTCCTGTTTACCTCTTTGTCAAGATGCTCATGTAACCTTGCAAGCAGACCATCAACTATAAGCTGTCTGTTAGGCTTTTTTCTCTGAATTTATCATCTTACTTTTTATTTTACTTATTTATTTATCTTGTTTTAGTACAATGCTATATACTGTATACCCTGCCATTTTTCTTAAACTCTGTGGAGGTGCGTTGAGCACGGAAAGCGTAACGGCAAATAAAATGTATTATTATTATTAAGAAACACACCAGTCTGATTGTATTGCTTTTGCAAATGAAGGAGATTTTAAGGAGACAGAACTGAAGATTTTTTTTCATGGCTAAAAGGTGTCCACTACTGTTCCTGAGCTGAAAAGACAGTAAACTGAAACTAAATCAGATAAAGTTAGTTGTTATTGCCTGATGAATAACTTCATAAGAGGATAAGGACATCAGAGATCAAAGTGGAGAAACAAATGCTCTCAAGTATATATCCTCACATAGTTGACAACTTTCTTAAATATAATGCAATACCAAGCATCATCTGCACAGTGAAAGATGCACCCAATCTATCATTGCTCCATCAGGAATTAAAAAAAGAATGACTCTGGTATTAAAAATGATGGATTCTGAGATGCAACCAAATTAAGAAAAGGGAAATTGGGGAGAAAGTTTTAATCCCTCAGAAACCCAACGTCCAATGTCTGTGTTCTTTTGCCCATTTTAACTTTTGCTAAGCCACATCGAGCAAGATGGGCAATTCCCCATGTTTTAAGATTTGTGATATTCAAGATCCTGTTTTGTCTGGTGCAGGATCATATTCTAGAAAATATCAATATTAAAAAATCTGGTATAAAGAGCCTCCCATTGAAGAGCAAGCAACACTTACAGCAGAAATTTCAAGAATATATGTAAAACTTTAAAGCGAATATTAGGATCAGTGGAGATTAGTGTAAATAATTATACCAATGACACTTAAGCAAAAAAGTTTAGAGATGTTAGGAGGATTCCAAATCAATAAAAGGCAGTGAAAGTGAACAAAAAGAGACCAGAGGAGAAAGAATCAGGGAGATAAAGAAGTGACAAAAAAGAACTCCAAAAGGAAAAGGGGCAGTACAAGGAGCTGGATGTTAATAGGCATCTAGAGTGGACTTTGGGTAAGATGTTCTTATAATGCATGCTTAATGGAACAGGTGTGTGATTTTGTCAACTAAAACTCCTTTCAAGGTCTTAAGTCTTAATGTGTATATATGTGCAAGCCAGGGGACAGTAAAGCCACCTCTGCTTTTAGATCTCTGTAGAGTCATTCTATTAATATGTATATGGGGGTTGGGTGAATTTTAGATAAACAAAGTTAAACTTGACTCTGTACCAAAAGAATCCAAGTTTTACATTATAAGGTAAGGTGTGTGTGTGTATCTATTTCTCTGTATAGATGCACCTGAAAAGATATAGAAGCTCTGACAGACATTCCAAATTTTGATTCATGAAAAAAGTGATTGATTCAACAAAGCTGCTCAGCAGTTCAGATAACCTCTATATCTTGAATTTATATGTGCCCTATTGAAGTCAAAACAGATAAAATGGAAAACTCAGCATCTAATGCTGTCAGAAAAGTTGGTGCACCCAAAAATTTAACAAAGGTATTATCAAGGAAAACATTTCTTTGAATGTCATATGTCTATTTAATTTAAAAATAGTACGAATGCTAGCATTCATTAATATCTCATGGATGACCCTGCATTACTAAAAATTATGTCTAAAGAGGTTAACGTGACACCGCTGACCTGAAATGCAAGACAGTTAGGTCTCAGTGTCAGCGTAATCGCCTTTATTGGTGATTTCTACTGTGCATTTGCTAAATTCTAAATATGGTTTTATACTGAGTTAATGATTAGGAATGATTATAATTTGTTAATTGCCATAATTTGTATTGTTAACTCTATATAAATATCGTTCCCAGTTTGTTTTTTAAAATTAGATTTTTATTTGTTAATGCTCAAACATGTCGTACCTGATGTGTTAGTCAGTTTTTTTTTTTTTTTTTTTTTTTGGTTCATAGAGATAGATATATATTTTTTTTTTGCAAGATTGAGTATGAAAAGATCATGGTTTTATTATTATGTAGAACCCGAGAAAGAACCCAGGATTAAAGAAAAATGAAACAAGCATTTTTTAGTAATTGAATCTTAGTCCACATAGCCCCTACTACTAGGTGGCGTGTGAGCTGGTCAAACTGTCATTTTTATTTGGTATCTAACATTTGGTCACACATGCCTTATAAATATTTCAGTATGTTAATAGAGAAAGAATGTCCTAAGTTTTAGAGAAATGTATGTTTTCATTGAGAATAACCAGTACTGTGGAGGAATTATAGGTTTGGAATTCTGCTGCAACAGCCAACAAATATGTCCAATGATAAAACCTTGATGGAGATGAAGAAAAAAAAATCATGTTTCAAGTGAGCTGATGAAGTGAAAAACGCTTAATGTGTTTTGCTGCGGGCATGAGGCGCCAATGCGTGAGACTTCTCAAGAAAAATAATGAGATACAAAAAATTTACTTAAGGGTCTTTAATTCGGTCATGTTAGGCTTTGGCATCAACTACAAAAGAAGCCACTGCCAGTTTTAAGATAGCAAGATAAAAGTACTACAGGAGTTTTCTTTTAGGTGCAAAAATATTTTAATTTTGCTAAAGCTATGAAATGAAGACACGAATTCTTGGCTCACAGATCTGTTTCAAATAATGTAGAAAATTGAAACCTGTCAAGACAAGTAAAGGCCTGACTTGATTCCTGAAGATAATATTTTCTGAAGAAATGAAGACATCAACAGAATTGTCTCCTTTACGTTTCTAAAGTGTCATAATTAATCGGACAGGAAGATGAATATGAATTTATTTTAGGTGAATTAAGTTTCAATGCTTGAAACGGTAACCACAAAATTATTGATAAAATGTGTGTGTTAAGTATTTGTTTTTAGGGAGAGATGATTGCCTTGGGCTTATCTAGGATTTATACCAGTTGCTACTTATCTGAAACTTCATTTCTATAAACATTTTCAGAATTTAAGTCTTGTGTCAATGAAAGCCACATTGTTCTAAAACCACAAAATATAATCTTAAACATCCTAAATAGGGTAGAATTTTTAAGTTACCTGACAGCATAGGGTACAAGGGTGCAGAAACTGGGCCCTGTGGATATTCCCACAATTTGTGTTTCTGTGCAAACTAGACCCAAGTGTGGCTGGTGCAATCCCAGGAGTGGTTGCAACAGATGGACCTCAAGATGATGTGAATGTTCTAGGGTCTGGCTATCCTGCATTTTGCTAATGAAAACCAATTCCACTGTCCTCGTTCATGCTCAGTTGCAGGATTTAATTAATCTTGTTAACAGCTGGTTTGAGGGGACCGATCAAGCAGATAGTGGGAGAGTAGCCAGTGATGTGCACTGGCAGAGACCTGAAGTTCTGACGAAGTTTTTTCTGCCATGATGTCGACTCGCTCTCCACCTTCTCGACAAAATGATTGGAAGGCCCCCAGACTGCCTGAGACAGGGTGGCACATTTGTTTTGGTTAGGCACCTCAACCAATTTGAGATCATCATAATGAACAGCAGGCTCAGAGTCTCGAACATCCAATTTCTTTCAGAAAGGCCATCCCGGCCCCTGCCAGTTATCACTAATGACCACATCTGGGAAAATTGGTCAAAGACACGCCACAAGATTTCCACAGTGGGTGCCAAGCAAACAAGCTCCTGGCGTGATCAGGCTCTGGCCAGCACCCCGCCCAGAGAATGCTCCGCCCTGGAAGTAGGCTCTCAGCTGAGGTGTGTTGCCCCATGTTCCTTCTACTTCACTGAAAAGAACTGCTTAATGTTACCAGGCCGCAAAGATCCCTGCCTCCTGTTGACCCAGGCAGGGCGGCTCATTCCTGTGGCCCAGCTTCCAGCTCAAAGGGACCAGCCCCAGCCCCTGTCATCATGAACTAAGGAGGAACTGGTGCTGGTCGGAGAAGACTTCGAGGCCCGATTGGTCATTGAACCCAATCTCCAGTGAGACCCGCTGAGTGACCTCCACTTCCTAGAGCAGCTGGCTGGGCCCATTTCAACTTCAAACTTGCAAATGCCTCTGAATACACAAACTCAGCACCATCAGATGGATTCCCTGCACTTAAGTATGCTGATAGCTCATTAGAATATGCGTTAAACAGGCTTCGTTCCGGCTAGTGACCTAATACCAACAGCATACGACTGAGGTTTAAAATCCTGCACTTTCTCAAGAAAGGCAGCTGCCTTTTAGTCTGGACATTTCAGAGGATTTAGTGGGTGAATTTATTGAACGTTAGTTGTACCCAAAGTAAAGATAGGGACATTCTTTTTTTGCAGCTGGGTCTATTCTCACATTCAGAAGTCACCCTGGGGCTGATAAGACTAGAGATCGCTTTATCAAAATGATTTTACTGGCTAACATGGGCAAGATGTTGAATGATACTATAGTTCGGGATTGGCGACTGCCACATTGGTTCTGGCTATAAACCTCCCTCAGGCTTCCTTTCTCCTAAGCCTATTTTGGACATTCCCTTTCTCAACGGTAGACTTTCAGATAGTTGTTGGCCCCTCTTCCTAAGAGAGTAAAAAATGGCATTAATATATCTTTGTGTTAGTTGACTATGTACCTAAACAATCCAGAAGTATGGGTTGCTTTTGAGAAAAGCTAATTCTCCGCTGTTGCCAAAGCTGTGTGTGGATTTTTACTGCTTTGGCATCCCTAGCGAAATTTAACTGATCAGGGCACACCATTTACTTGCATGATGAAACAACTGTGTGACAACCCGTTATTAAGAAATTGGGTATGACTGCTTTACCATCCACAGACGAATGACTGACTAAAATGATTTAACAAAAACTTACAACAGATGATTGCGGGCAGCCGCGTTTCAGATGTGACCCAACGCCTGGGATTCTGTCCTGTCACGGTGCCTCAGGTGCGGAAACTGCCGCAGGTGTCCACTGGCTTGAGTCCATTCGAGTTGTTGTTTGCAGGCACTCACAGGTGTCTTAGAGATGTCCGGAGGAATGGATCGAATCCAGACAAAAAGCTCACGGGCCGAAGCCATGGATTGTACTCCATTGTGCAGATTTTCAAACTTTCTATCGCGCTGTGGACCATCAGCAACGGAAATCTAGAAATGCCTATAACATAGACGATAAGCCTCAGTGAATCCAAAACCCAGGATCATGGTTATGCATTTGCGACAGAACTAAAATGAAGTGCTGGAGGAGCACTTTGCCTTTACAGTTAGTTTACGATTCGGGAGGGTGGGCACTCAAGCAATGATACCGTGTAGATGGCTATATCACACCTTGTTTGTCCTTATGCAGATATTGGGAACGTTATGAGTTTCGAAAACCCTAACCACACCTGAAGGTGTACTTGGTAAAGCGGTTTCGTAAGGACCGCTTATACCAGAACGCGGTCGCGTTTCATATCATCATGGCTGTCACGTGTTCCCAGCGCCTCATTCTCACGCATCCCGAGCAGCAGGTCCTCAGAAATTAACGCGGACGCTGCGGCGGGAGTTTCAGTACCAGCAAAATTTGGGGCGAGTGTGTTAAAAAGTTGGTATGTGACAGCAGAGTCTCCGCTATCATTCATGTGACAGAAAGCCACTTTGTGGATCCGACGAAATTGCGCGCTGGTTTGATGAACGGTTCGATGTGGTGGGAAGTAAAATGCCGACATGTTGATGTATCTGGTGCTTTTATTAAAGCATCGCATATTCCCAATCATACGACGCCGATACATTTTAAAAGTCTCACATACCATCTTTAGCCAGCTCTTTTTTTTTGTGCAACTTTTAAAACAGGCAAATATAATTCACAGTGCTGTATCGGAGCCACCGAGAAAAAAATTATGATTATGGTGAAATTCGCAGTATTTTGTGATTAAAGTGGAATGCCTTTAATCTCAAAATGTCCACTTTTAACCTCGTAGTTTATCATACCGTATTAAAGGCATTCCGCTGAACGCTATCCTTAGTTTTAATCACACGACAAGGCAATAGATCACCACACAGAACACATTAAACGATGATATTCCAACTCTTTCATGATTTAGAATCTTTAGATTTATACTTGATATCACTTTCATGATGAAATGCATTAAAGTGTGTATGTTATACATTTTACAGATAAATCGTTAATTACTGTGAAGGAATACTCGTTAACATCACATTGGTTACCGGGGGACACGGTGGTGGAGCGGTGAAATTGCCGTCTCACAGGGAGACATGTCGCCAGGTTCCCCAAGGCTTGGATTCCACACTGTGCTCCAGCTTTTCCAAAGATGTGCATTTGGGGATTTGGTGCTAAAATGATGCTATTGTATGTGTATGCTGGTATTTACCTTAAAGGAGCGGAGCTGAGGCCCTGGCCCAGGGATTGTTTCTCACTCGTGTCCAATGTTTACGAAATGAACACAATACCACCGGATTGATGATCGACTGCAAACATGGCAAATTTCAGCGATATTGTGGTAAGGTGTCATCGAAATTTAACACAGGTCGGGGAAGTAAACGCTACAAATGCCAGAAGCTTCTAACATACCACCGTATAAATAAGTGCTGCAAGTATAAAATACTCACAACGCTTTGGCGTAGCAGGAGCATCCGCTGCAGCATTCGTCACATGAAGTATAAACCCGCCTGAAGACTGTACTTGCCATGGCAGCAGCGCAGTATTCTTCGAACGGTTTAAGGAAAATAGAAGGGCGAAGATTTACCAAGTTTTGTGCCATTTGGTCTTTTATGCTTTCTGAATGACTGATAGTGCTATGCATGCATTACTCGCATTGTATGTCCTAGGAGTGAGTATTTTTTTTTTAGCTGCATGGCAGTTTTACAGCACATTGAATTTGTTTATTAGTTTTGTAATAGCCCATATACCAACCAGTAAGGCATTCAGTTTTTAAACCTTTATGTTATGATTTTCTTTTACTTATTTGACAGCCGTGAACAACATTCTTCATATATTTCAATATAGTTGATATTCCCAAGAAAAAACAGCACCTGAAATGGAACAAATAATAAACCAGTACAGCACAGAAATTCAAAATCCTCATTCTTGTTTTATTTACTATATCAGTGAAGTTCACATCACAACAGTTCGAGTATCACAGGTTTCAGCTGAACCTGCCTAAATGTACTGAAAACATCAGTAAACAAAAAAATGCATCAAATATTTATGTAATGAATGTGAAGTACAAATGTTGAAAAATAGTTTATACAAAATACTTGAAAACCCCTAGAAATGTGGACTGCAACCAAGAAGTAACATCAAACTTTATTTTTAAAAGTTCATATATTATGTCAAGGGACTTAAGAAGGTAGAGTGGTTTCGTGGGCTAAGGATCAGTACTGTATTTAGAATGCTGCCGGGTTCAAATCTCATTACTGCCAGAAGGGATCCTACTTCACTAGGGCCTCCCTTCTGCGCAAGGGCTATTGACCTTGCAAAAATTGCTTCTCTTATAGCCTCCTCAGAGAGTGCATGAATTCTGTGCTCTAATCCTGTGTCTGCTAAACCAATAGGACAAAAAAGAGAAATTACATCAAAATAAAAATAAAAAATAATGCCATATATTAGATTATGTATCTTGTGAAGATAAGCAGTGCCTGAAAAAGCTGCCACACATTTAGTAATTATGCATGCAGCACTTAAGCACAGTTCAGTGTCCCCTTTAAGAATATTCATTTTATGGCAGTGCTCAAAACCCTCATATTTTATCAGTTTAAGACATAAATTATACAATCAAGATCAGGAGGCAGACAGGATGGCTACTCAGCACACCAAGCGTCTGAAAATCCCTACTCTGAAGTGAAGAGTCCCTCGAGTTGCTTGAATGCCAAGGCAATACTTTTTAAAGGCTCATATGATACTGACAGCAGAATTTTATGCACCTGTAAGGGGCTGCGGGAACCTTTAATTAGTATAAGCCAGGTGAAGCTTTTGTATTGAGTGACAAGTATTCAGAGTGTTGCATTTTCTGTTGCTGGCTGAGGTGTTGACTTCATGCTTCAGGAAACAGGTAAAAGACAAAAAGTATATTTTTTATTTCTACCAAAACAGTATGACCACAACCTGTCACTGAAGAAATCATGGCACCCATTTTAAGTTGGGCACCACAGCGCGAGGTGTAGTGTTCAGTAGGACAAGCTTAAACCTGGCAACAGGAGGTATTAATTATTTCAGACCAACAGGAGACTTAGTTGTCTTTCTGGATAAGGGCAGAGTAGTGAGAAGAACAAACACATAGCAGGATTCAATAATACAGAAGTCATTTCTTCAACACATTAATAGACGAAAACAGACCCTAGCAAAAGGGAAAGTACCCTAAGCCCCTTGCACAAGTCTCCCACTTTGTAAGTTTTTGATGTCAGAGATAGACAGAGTTGTGATGATGATAGATGATAGAGTGGATAGATAGATTATTTGGCTAATCCTAAGGAAAATTTCTCCTATACAATCCAGCAGCAGTATGGTTGGATACAATAAAACAAAACACAATATTAAATTAAATAGTACAAAATGAAAATGAAAAATAAAAAGCAGACAATATTTTGTATATTAACAATTGTACGCAACCATCTCCTATAGCTGAGATGAATGTCATTTCTTGTTTCAGTTTTACATTTTGTTGAAATGCACTTATATCCAAATGAAAAATAATGACAATAATGACAGAAAATTAAAATTACATCAGAACAACATCAGCATAAGTCAGCATTTAAAATGTCATTGTGCACGTGAACTACCTATATAATAAATTGGCTGTGCATATATTTATAAACTATTAAAATAATGCGTCTTGACAAGGCAAAGTTTAAGTAAGAGCAAAGTGCAAAAACTTTAAAGTCGAGAAGATCAGACCACCCAGTTCTCTCGCCCATGTTTCACAACCTAATCAAGGAACAGGGTGGGACAGGGGAGATTTTCACTTTAAAAGAAAACTAAATAAAAAAGGAAAATTTCGTGACATGTTTAACATTTAATTTATTACGCATGGAAATTATTATCCAAAATGGGTATAAGCACTTCCATATTTTCTTGCCATCGCTATGAAAGGCACAGTGGCATAGCTAGGGCAGTGGCCAGGAGAGGGTGACTGTCTGTCGGGTGCTGATTTTTGTGGGTTGGCATTATTGGCCAAAAGGCTCAGTGCAATTCGGTAAGCTACAGTGTGGTTCAGAAAATATCATTCATGAACGGTACCCCTCAGATTTCATCCACACAAACAGCCTAAAACAATTTTCAGACTGTCCTTCTGTGACAGCATCAGACACACAGCAATGAAATTCATGAGGCAATAACAAAAATAGGTAATACATAGATACTTCTAGGAAGATGTTCAACCAATTTACAATTTATAATTTTATTTCGGTATCAATCCGAATGCGTTCTTTTGTTCTGCGCAGAAAACATCCCACCCATCACTACACTGTTTCGTGGTTTCACAGCATAATTATATAAACTATTAATTACATGGCTATCAGTGCATCTTATACTATATTCCCGTCTAGTTAATGCTTATAGATAATAATATGTAAAATTACCGTTGTTTCTCTCATATAAAGATCTACAAAATTTACCTTAATTTTTCTCTATAATGTCATTTTAATTTTCTGTTTAAGCTGGGCCATATTCAGATATGTTGGAGTGATCGCAAATTGAGGCTAACTGCTCCTGCCCTGAGAGGGCACAAACTCAAGCTACACTAATGAGCAGAGAACTGACCAACGAGAATAAGCAGTTGTTGACCAAGAGTTGTATTGTACCATATAAAACCGAATAAGGAGTTTGTCCAGTATGCAGATCCCTACTGAAAGCTATTGTCATGACAAATGTTGCACAGAGTCCCCTACTAGGCAAGGAATGACCACAGGTTATGATTTGTTCAGTTAAGCAAGTTCCTGTAGTAGTTTTTAGGACTTGCATGCGACGAAGCGTGACGCTGAAAGTTCCATGGTGGGGGATAATCAGAGAAAAGCTGGAGTGGGGCAAACTTTCTGGCATTCTATTTCCACTGACAGTACCTGCACTTTGTTCCACCCTGCTAGCTCTGGATACTTCATTAGTACATATAGTAGGAAATAAGAACTTTCAGATCTTTCTAACTTATCTTGCTCAAGAAGTACCTGAGTTGCCTTGAAAGTTTTGTATATTGTAAGATTTTTAGTTAGCCAATAAAAGGTATCTTTTATGCTTGATCCTCACTTCCTTTTTATAAGGGCCAATTATTTTCACTGTGGCAGCTTTGGTTCCTAATATTCTTTTAATAATACAAACTTGTGTTCATAGATAGAATTCTCAACTTTTCATGAATTTTAAGCCATAATTAGTCATTTTTACAATTAGGTGCATGCACATTGCACATTAGTTCACAGCTTGTTTGGTGTCCACAAGAGACACATAAAATTTACACTTACACAGTATTTTAAACGTGCTGAGTGTTAGTCCCTACCTGGATCATCACATTGCTGTAATGGCGGAAACCACCCATAGGGATCCGCAGGGCTAGGTCATCTGAACTTTTGAAGGCTTGTGCAAACAGAGTTGAGCCAAGAGATCAGGCAAAGAACAGGTTCAAACGACCCTCACGATGGTGCACAACTAAAATCTTTACACTCTGCCTCAGGAACAGGAATGTAGCTCCAAAGACAAAGCTCAGTTTATTTTGTATTGATTTTGCATACTAAGTGATGGAGCACCTCACCCATGGCCAGCGACCCAAAGGGTAATGACCAAAAAGAAATGTGATTACGCGAACAAGATGCAGAAATGAGGTTTATTCTAGGTTTGTGCTGCTGGAGTTGGGAGCAGCCCAGAAATCATCCACTCTTTGAGCGGTTTCCGCACATGACACTTCGGAAGTGGAGATCCAGCAGGGAGACCAAGGCACGCTGGAAAGATTAGTCTCTTTGCCAGCATAGAAGACATGGAAATTGCCCACAACAACTGATATCAAAGTGGAAGGAACAAGGATTGTGCCTGTGGTGCACCAGGTCTGGGCTTGGCGGGAGGCTGAAATGAAATGAAATGATGTTTGGGGTTGCGGCTGCATTATGGTGTGTAGGAGTTTCGTGTTTCTATCTTTACAACTGGAGGAGCTACACTGTCTGTGTGTAGTTTAGACATCTCTGTCTCGTACGTTTTTTCTTCTGGTGATATCTGGTTTGACTTACACACATAATAAATGCTGACTGGTGACTCTAAATTGCCAGGATTGTCCTTGGGCGGTCAATTTTTCCCTGTAATGAAGCTGCGGACTAAACGCACCCAACAGCAGGTGCAGTTATAAATTAGCTTTATTTTCAGAGTCACTGTGAAGAGTTTCGTAAAAGCAGACAATCAAATGTACATGACAGCGGCCAGGGCTCTTCTTCTGAACCTCTGCCTGTTAGGTGGGGTCCAGTTTTATACCCCTAGAATGCGTGATTTAATAATATCATTATAAAATGTAACAGTCAACACATTTATTATACACAAACCTTGAGCCCCTTAACGTCCTTTGTAAACTTGGATTTTGCCTCTTTGTTATGGTTGCTCAGATGTGTTTAAGCGGAAACTATGATAAGGCAGTCTCATGTGTGTGGAATGCTCAGACCAGCCTTTGCACAAATATTTTCTGTTTGCTAAAACAAAGCATGCTGTTACAAGGTTTGTGTGTTTATTTCAGACATGAATTAGTACAAGGGAACGAATAGAACATTCAGTTTCACAAGCTGGTCAGATGACAAAACTTATAACATAGACATCTGGCATTGTCTTTTACTTTTATTTTCCTCTAAAGTAAATTTCTCCATTGGAAGACTTCAGACCGTAGTTTTTAGGGCAAGACCTCTATGGTTGAATAACAGTGTTTTTAAACCCGGAACTGACACCACTTTCATAGGATGTTTTGGCAACTCTTTACCTCATTTTTGTACCTTTATATAGCTGTAGACGGCCTGGTGTGCTTGACCAACATTTCAGTTATAATCACCCAAACTCTCAGGAAGAAAAATGTAATACCTTTTATTGGGAAAGTAAAATAAAGCACACCCATATAATAGGAATTCCAGCACACATGCCAGCCAACATTTTTCTACTCTTGATTAAACCTTGTAATACGGGATAATTACATTATAATTGTGGGAGCAACTGTTTAGCATTTGCAACATAAGTATTCATATATAGGTATGTAAAAAGGTTCACTATTATAACAAGGTTTTGTTTAATGTTTTAAGGCTTCTGAAAATTAAAAATTACTGAAGAACCCTAAAAAATCAAGTAAAATGAATACGGATGTAACAGTGTAAATTCCATAAACAGAATAATAGGCAATTGAATAATAGTTTGAAACAGATTTTATATTAACAATGCTTTATTATATTAGCTAAAAATCCAGCTAGAATTCCAGCTTTTGTGTATAAGATACACATTACAGCAATAATCTATACAACCCAAAATGTACGCCAGCGTAGATACAAAAATTAGATCAGAGTAATAATGAACAGAGCAAAGTATAAGATAAACAACAATGCACGCTACATTAGAAAGAGTTTTTCCTTTCTAAATAACAGTTCAATGATAAAGTCACATGACCAGGATGGACAAAAAGAAGAAATAAAAAAAAAACCAGGATCTACAGTGTCATCTTTTCAATATTTAGTAACTTGTTTCCAAATTTTGCTACTTTGCGATTTTTTGTTGTTTTGTGGCCAGTACTTATGTTTATGTGGCCCAGTTCTTGTCATTCTTTTTTGTGTGTGTGTGTGTGTTTTATTGGTTCCTCATGTTGGTGTTTTTTTTTCTTAGAAGATAGTTGACTGAGGAATAATTATAACTTAGAAGACTTAGGTTAGCAAAGAAAGGAATAGTGTTCCCGATGTTTTTGTATAAAGAGATTAAAATGTAGATAAAAATGCATATTTTAATACAGTACATGTGTATTAAAATATCAGTAAAGTTAAAGTGTTTTTATATAAAAGGAACATTCAAAATAATTCAGAAATAAAGATAATTTGGGAAAAAGTTCGAGTCAGTTATTTGAAATGAAAGGTAAGCAGTATGAACCAAACACTGCCGTGTCAATCACTGTGAGGGCAAAAAGGGAGTCCTGTAGTGTTCAAAGGATAGAGCAGAAGAACTGTCAATAAATGATCAAAATTTAGTAACCCAGAGGTCTTTTTCTAAATGGGAGGGTGGTAGGGAGTGGATAAAATCTACCCATCCGAAATATAAGTTTAAAAGAGCAAATGTTACATTTCTTTCTAGATGCTAAACATTACATCAGGTTTCATCAACAGCACAATTCCTATTATATTCATTACAGTTGATAGTACTATGGACATGCTACTAACCAACAGAAACTAGAAAAGCTAAAGGAAAAAATAGATTGAGAAAACATAAAAGCAAATTTTAAAATGACACAAGCACAGTGTGAAGAAAGTCCAAAATGAGGGAAAAATGTTTCTTTCAACAAAAAGGATTTGAACCACAAACATACATCAGAGTGCTTACAATATAAAAAGTCAAAGAGTTTGAATGGATATTGTACAAAATTTATTTTTGAACAATGCTCTATTAAAATTTTCAAATCTCAAAAGTGAATAATGAAGAACTGGAAAAAAAAAATCACAATTTTGGCATGCCAAAGCAAGAAAAATATTTCCACATACCAATTAAGTACATGAACCAAGGCATCCATAAATATTGATACAGTGGATGTGGGTGCATACTGCATTCCTGTCTGAATTTTTGAAAGAATTTAGCCTGAATATAAAATTTCCCGTTTAACCATAACCCTATTTTTTTCCAACAGTTTCAAAATTAAGGAATATTAAAAAAAGGGCTGTAAACAGTTTACAAAAAACACTTGTTTTTAAGGCAATTATGATCATATGTACTTTTAAATTAACTCTAAGAAAAGCTTAACCTTTTTATATATTTTATTTTCATTATGCTTTCCATCCAATGAACGCAAGTTTAACATTCATTTGGCTTGTGATGTTAGCCAAATATCAGGTCCCTGGCAGCTGGTCTTTTTTGAGTTTCAAACCACAAAAAACACATCTAGAATTTTATATTCAACTAGGAGCACTTTTACAGAGCAAATCTAGACAGAATTGTTGAACCCAGGAGATGCACAGTAAACAAGACTTATAACGTTTTTTTTTTAAATTAGCACTTGACAACATTTGTAAACAAATAATAAAATAAGAGGTTGCTGGGGCCCAAATTTTCATATTTTCTTTTCTTTAAACCCCTAAAATAGCCCAAATATAGAGGACCAGACATTTTCACATGATATACTTTTACTAAGAATCGCCACTGTCGCAAAAAAAGAACCATTTGTGAACAAAGCTATCTGTCAAACGAAATTTATAATGGAAAACAAAGTGAAACAATAAATACATTTAAAACACTTCATTAGAACAGAATGTTAAATCCATAAAAATAGTATTTTTAAGCATTATTTTATAGATCAGCCACCTAAGCACAAAATTT
Source organism: Polypterus senegalus (assembly GCF_016835505.1). Taxonomy (NCBI): domain Eukaryota; kingdom Metazoa; phylum Chordata; class Cladistia; order Polypteriformes; family Polypteridae; genus Polypterus; species Polypterus senegalus. The sequence continues at coordinate 37,628 of NW_024380043.1, forward strand.
ACAAAAAAATTTATCAACACCAAAAAA
>NW_024380044.1:0-28647 GCF_016835505.1 Polypterus senegalus
AAAATTCTAAAACCCCTCCCCATGGTGAAATTCAGAAAATGAAAAAGTTGTTTCTAAACATGTACTTTCAGAATCATCTTGGTGAAAAATTTCATTGCTCAAAACACATGAAAGCGCGGCTGAGGGGGAAACTTGACATTAAAGCGCTATGGGGCATGGCATCTAGTTGCCACCCACAGACCACAGATCTACCATAGTAAAACATAGAGTTGAATCAATGAACCAGATTCCAGTGCTTCAGTCACAGACTTTCCCTTGCATTCGAAAGTTTAGGTAAAACATAACATTCTAAGCATATTAGCACTTAAAAAAAATAACATTTGTGAAAGTACAAACTCTTCTGTACCTTATATTAAATTAGCCTGCAACGATATTCATTAGTAAAAAAGAGTCTAGACATGCTCCCAGGTGGCTTGGACTGTCTGTGGTAGGGAAAAATGCACAAGCAGATGCAACTGTCCTTTCTAGGGCCACTCATCAGGCAGCGGTAAGAGGCTAATTATATTCTTCCGCACCCGACCTCTCGGTCGTTACACTGGTGGCAGCAGTTATGAAAAAAAAAGACTGGTTTAACACTAATGTGGTGGACCCTCAATCATGTTCACAATGGCTTGGGGCATTAGGTACCCTGAAGACTTGACTGGTGGGTGAAACAGTGCTGAATAGGCCAAAAATATTTTTAAGAGGCTAATTCCACTCCTCTTCCCCTCACACCTCTGGTCATCACAACAAAATGTATCCTTAGGAGTAGCAGAGACATTAATAATATATTTACTATGCAGTGTATACAATTTTTTTTTATTATTATTATTATTGTGTTATTATAATATAAACAAAGATTAAACTTTACACATCATGTACTTATAAATGATAATTCTTTTAAAGAATGCCCCATTGGGGAGAGAGAGGGTAGTGATGTGCAAGAAAACAGTGGTCCACTTTTTTTTTTTTTACAATCTAGCATAATTTATGTTTTTTATTTTAAGTTTAAAATAGAAAAATACAGTGCATCATATAAAGTAATTTGGTCCTTGTTTGGCAAAAAGGGCATTCAATAATTTAAGTTGGCTGTTATTTGAAAGAGTTTCAGATAATAAATAAATAATGGAAAATCGCTAAGTGTGATCATTTGCTTTTGGAGCCTTTAAATGCAAAATGGTAACTTAATTTTGCATATCAAGTTTAAATCACAGTGCCAATATGATTTTTTTATCAAATTAAACACCACTTTTATAGTTTTTTAAAATTTGTTGGTCATTCATGGTGGAAAATAGGGATGACCTTCAAGATTTATACAAATTGATTGAAATAAAAGGAAATAGGTGAAAATTTAAAAAGTTACCAGAAAAATTTCTGTCGCAGGACAAGGAGGATATCCTATTGTCTTAAATTGACAGTGTTAACAGTTTTGTAGAAAAATTTGATAGTCCAACACCACCAGGGTGAAAAACCATGTTTGTGTTTATGTCCTGGAAATGTATCCTCCAGGAACACACCACAATGCATGGATAAAACATTATTGACCCCAACATGCTAGAAGGCAGGCAAAACTGATCATACCAAGTTCCCCACATTTGAGACAGAATAACGCAACAGAGGGCTGTCAACTAGATTACAAGAGTAATAGATGGCAAGGTAATGGCTCTATTAAAAAGCGGGAAAACAAGTAGGCTCAGTTTTGGGAGATTAACAGGAATGGCAAGTGGTCTTAGAAAAAGAAAAAAATGCTAGAGAGTGTTCTATTGCCTCTATAGAGCCTGTCCTGTGTAGAATCAGCAATTAAAGTATAATTGTATAAAACAAAGAAGGCCTCCTTGATCCCAGAATAGAGGAAAAAGTTTTAAGGTTATAAGAATAATAAAAAAAAACAATAACAGACCTGAGAGGAAATTTTAAAGGGGAGGAAAAAGGATCATGTGAGAAAAAGTATTAGAGAAGAAACAAGAATGCTTTTGAATGGTGTGTGAGAGGTGGGCAAGCTGCATTTATTTTCTTTAAATCTTGTTATCTATTAAAAACTTGCAGGAAGAAATGGCTCCTCATGGGATCATAGGCCCCAAGGCAGGAACCACTTTGATAAATATCCCAAAAGCAAACTCTAAAATACTGTAACTTGAAAAAATTAGAAATTACATGAAACAAATTAAATAAGATGGTGTTTTTTTATTATGAAAACTGATATGACTGCCTGCATTGGTTTGGGGCCTGCCGATTGGTTCCTGCCTTGCCCTTTGTTGGCTGGGTTGGTTCCAGCAGACCCCTGACCCTGTGTATGGATTCAGCAGGTTGGAAAATGGATGGATGGATGATATGACTGCTCTTAAAGATAATTAAAGTATATGCAATGATCAATTTCTTAAAGAAGTTTTTTGTCAAATAGTGTTGTTCTGTTCAACATTTTTCTGCTTTGAGTAAAATTTTGAATATTCTTTGTAACAGTGTCATTTAACAAGCTGGGGGGTATATAGTCATTTTTTAAAGAAAACGATTAAAAAAATAATAAAATAAAAGACTACAGGATAACTGTAGCAACCTTAAGAAACAGAAGATTACGTTTATTTTTATGCCAGCTATTTTCAAAAAAGTAAAGTGAGAACTAATCAAAAGCTGCTGTGGTACTTGCCAACATTTAGAACAGATGGTTTTTGAAATTATGTAGAATAATGTTATTAATGACCAATGATAATGTACAATTCCATACAGGTAAAAAAGGGTTTAATGTTGATTTAATAATGAACTTCACAAATGTTTTATCAGTGTAAAGTATATTTGGCATCAATCTCTTACTGTCTCCCCGATATGGGGATCTAAAATTCACATATATTTAAAGATAGTGATATCCCCAGATTATGTAATTGCACAATGCAATTTAAAAAAAAAAGAATGTGCAGCAGCTCTAAGGGAGTATTCATTGTATTTTCTTTACCTTCTAATCCCCAGTATATGCCAGGATACATAAAAAAACATAAAAAAAGGTAAAGAAATGCAAGGGCTTAGGATGCAGCCTAAAAACATGTCATTCAGTTGTAAGTGGGTTTAACTGCATGAACTGAATTATAATAGTGAAATGGTTTCCTCTTCTTCACGCAATAATATACAGTATTTTCTATGAGATCTGTCTTGCAGTAAATTTTCAAAATTTTTTTTGCCAGAACAAGAATACATTTTTTTAGTTATAAACCTTAATTCTTTATCTATCAAGAAGGTAAGGTATCTTCTTTGCCATTACTTTCTGTCAATTGTTGATGGGAGATTAGATCCCAGTGTCATTTAGTAACATAACTTGAAAAGTGGTTTGATAAATATATTCTTTTAAAATTTCAAAGTGTGCTTGTGTATCGGGGCATGTAATTTAAGTCTTCATTTCTTATTTTGCATAAATAAATAGGGAAAAAGTAAAGTGAAGTTATGCTTTAGTATATTCTGCTGCTATCACATTTACTGCCACACTAAGTCACCACTACCCTGTGGAGCTCTTCTGCAGTATTTAAGCAATTATGAAAACCAGCAGACAGCACATGTGCATATCCAGAGTATCTGAATTCTACACTGTTACATGACAGAAATAAGTGTTTTTACACTTAAACCATCCACACACACGCCCCAACCAAGTGCAGATACAATCCTAGCAAAGGTTTTAGTTCCAAACGGAATGAGTACTAAATTGCATCCTAATTCCTCAAAAATGGCGAGAAGATGCACCTAATCAGGAACCTCCCAAGATTAAGAAGGAGATGTGCTATATATAAATCTTCCAAGGTTGTTCTTTGAATGAAGCTTACAAGGCACCATAAGAAAAAGCCACAAAACTGCAACGGACCAAGGCATATATGCTATAAGGATAACTAAATCTCTTTCAGTTAAATAGGTATCATATATAAAGGAAGAGAAAGAACAAAATGAACAAGTAAGTAATCTAAGAAATGAGAGCTAGATAGAGTTGTTTTAAAAGAAGGTAAAAAGGGATGTTGAAACCACTTCATAGTCTTTACAGAAGAAAGTATATAAATAAAACCTAGACCTTTTCTTTTTGCACTGTTTAATACCCATTTGAGCTCCATTCGACGAGGTTAAATGCGAGGGCAAAGCTTCAATGTGGATAACAATATCTGCTCTGAGTTAGCATTTTAGCGCTGATTTCTGTTATCTCAAAAATATATTGATGCTTGATAGGCTATTTTGATGGAAGTTTAATTCTGGGAAAATGGAAGAAATACAAGTTCACATCCACCACACCACTAAACTACAACTCCAATTCACTAAGATGTTCGTCATATAAAAATGGACATAAATCTCAATGGACAGAAATTTTATAAACCAGAAACCCTGCTAAACTGGGGAATAGCTCTTGATAGCCTAGAAATGTTTTCATTTTGTATTATTTTTTTATTTCAGTTACTTGCTAGACTCAAAATACAGCATTATAAATTAAGCAAACATGAAATATAAAAAGGGCGGCATGGTGGCGCAGTGGGCGCTGCCTCGCAGTTACAAGCCCCGGGTTCGCTTCCGGTCCTCCCTGCGGAGTTTGCATGTTCTCCCTGCGGTTCATGCGGCCTGGCACTCCGTTTCCCACAATCCAAAGACATGCAGGTTAGGTGGATTGGCCACTCTAAATTGGCCCTAGTGTGTGCTTGGTGTGTGGGTGTGTGTCCTGCGGTGGGTTGGCACCTGCCCAGGGATTGGTTCCTGCCTTGCGTGCCCTGTGTTGGCTGGGATTGGCTCTAGCAGACCCCTCGCGGACCCCTGTATTCAGCTGGTTAGAAAATGGATGGATGGATGAAATATAAAAAGTCATATTTTAATTTTGACATTTTTAAATAAAAAGTAATAGTGCTCAGGGTAGTGAGAACAATCTGGTAATGAAGAATGTGTGCTAATACAGTTAATAAACTGTGAAAGGATTTTTTCTTTTCCTTAAGGACAGCTATATCCAAAACTACATTTTTTCCAAACAGAAAATATTTTAACTTTGGTTTCATTTAATTTAATATCTTTGATATAATATTTAATATTTTATTTGCTTTTGCATTAAACCTATTAACCTGTTTTACTGCCAACTGCTTTTATGGAGTAATATTTTGATTTATTTAAACTCCCACGCTTAATATATATGAAAATCTGCAAATTAGTATCTATCCTCATAATATTTAGCAAATCTAAATTTTCTAAAAATGCACTTTTTAAATACAGTGTAGCCTGTCCGGTTTAGAATCAGCAATTAAAGTATAATTGTAGATTAATGTACTGCCTAAAAAGACTATTAACTAAATGTTTAGCTAATGCACAATATAGAAAGCAATGTTTTCAACAAAAACATTAGATATTCAAAACTGAACACATTCAAATTTAATTATGCAATGGGCTTTTTAAGTACCACAGACGCTGCCTAATTTAAATGTATAATATGGCAAAAATCATTTAATTAGCTATGACACCTTTAATATATTCTTATATCCTTCTAAAATAAAAAAGACTGCAAAACCAATCTTAAATTGTGCATGCTATTCTTTAACTGATTTCTCTGAACTCTGAACTCAATTGTAGCTTCAAGATCTCATTTTTAATTTTTTACATCTGCAAAACTAATCTAGCTGTAAACTTTCCATACACAGGACTGGGTCAAATTTAAGTGAGGCTCTTTCTTATTAAGGAGATATTTATATTTATAGGCTCTGTAGTAATAAATTGATATTAAATGGTTAGCTGTAGTCATGGCAGAACACAGTAAAATGTCATAGAATAGAAGAAGAAAATGCTACCAGATTTATAACTTTGCATCTCATTTAATTTATGGCAACTGGACCCATGGGCATTTGCTATCAAGTGTGCTACTATAGCTAGTGTCACATACCTATGATATGTAACAGACATTTTTCTTCAGACACACTGCAATCAATATGTCACTGCTGCTGACATCACAGCTGGGGGTGTACAGCTATTACAAGACTGTTACAAGATCAAGGCACACAAACGCACTCCAGCCACAGTGACAGATTAGGCCCTAAAAAGGGTTTTGAGAACAGCAGGTTTTCTCTCATGTCTGCAAAAGCTAAGCTTTTTGTAAACGAATTGCACTCTGATAAATTCTAATAAGCAGCTGCTCTTCTACGATTACATTTATATTATTCTACATCATTTGGTTAAACCACTTTTTAAGCTATTGATTTCATTTGAATAGTTTCCACCAAATATTTCAAATGTACTCAATCAATTAGTTACAAAACATTTTGTTCCCTACTGATATTTACAGTATTAACAAAACTGATTTTTGGACACTTTATATATAAAATGTCAAACTTTTACATTAATCTTATCCAAGAAGAAAATGAAACACCAAAACAAGACTTTCCTTTCACAATAACAGTAACTTGCCTACAATACATTATATAAACATTTTATTATCATTTAATAACAACATAAGATGTTCAATCATTGGATAATCAGAGAAAAACTTATATGTACAATGTACATAATAAAATATATACACCTTTGTGTTTCTACTACTATATATACACTCACCGGTCCTTTATTAGGTACACCTGTTCAACTGTTTGTTAATGCAAATATCTGATCACCCAATCACATGGCAGCAACTCAATGCATTTTAGACATGTAGACATTGTCAAGACAACCTGCTGAAGTTCAAGCAGAGGATCAGAAAAAGGAAGAAAGGTGATTTTAAGTGATTGTAAATGTGACATGGTTGTTGTTGCTAGACAGGCTGGTCTGAGTATTTAAGAAAATGCTGATCTACTGGGATTTGTAATGCATAACCATCTCTAGGGTTTACAGAGAATGGTCTGAAAAAGGGGAAATATCCAGTGCCTTGTTGATGCCAGAGGTCACAGAAGAATGGCCAGACTAGACTGCTTCCAGCTGATAGAACGGCAACAGTAACTCAAATAACCACTGGTTACAACTGAGGTATGCAGAAGAGCATCTCTGAATAGACAACACATGAAACCTTATAGCAGATGGGCTACAGCAGCAGAGTCCACACTGGGTGCGACTCCTGTCAGCTAAGAACAGGCAACTGAGGCTACAATTCACATGGGCTCACCAAAATTAGACAACAAAAGATTGGAAAACACATTGCCTGGTGTGGAGAGTCTCCATTTCTGCTGCACATTCAAATGGTAGGGTCAGAATTTGAGTCAGCAACATGAAAGCATTGACCTATTCTGCCTTGTATTAACGGTTTAGGCTTGTGGTGGTGGCCTCTTTGGGTCCCTTTAGTACCAACAGAGCATCGTTTAAAATGCCACAACCACCTGAGTATTGTTGCTGACTATTTCCATCCTTGACTGCAATGTACCCATCTGCTGATGGCTACTTCCAGCAGGATAACACATTATGTCACAAAGCTCAAATCATCTCTTTTCTGAAAATGATAATGAATTTACTGTACTCAAATGGCCTATACAGTCACCAAATCTCATACAGCACCTTTGGGACATGGTGGCATGCGAGATTCACATCATGGATGTGCAGCCAACAAATCTGCAGCAACTGTTTAATGCTATCATAACAATATGGACCATAATCCCTGAGGAATGTTTCCAGCACATTGTTGAATCTATGCCATGAAGAATTACAGCAGTTCTGAAGGTGGGCCAACCCGGACTAGCAAGGTTTACCTAATAGAGTGGCCAGTGAGTCTATATTAGCTTGTTACCCTGTTTCCCTTGGAATTATTCAATACTATGTAATAATAATATTATCACTACATCACTGAAACTGTTTACTCTTGAATATACATAAAACTGCCCATGAGTAAAACATTCCTGCATTGGATAAATTCTTGTGTTTTCCTTGTGACTCTGCTTTTGAGGATTGTCTTTGCAAAACACAATGTCACAGGAAAGTATATTCTTTTGAACTGAAACAGGTAATCGGCTACTGTCTGTTGCCTCTATGCTGCAGATGCTCACTTTTGAACTGCTGTGCAGCTGTTTTTGCATCTCTTACTCACCCTCAATGAAAAGCCACGCAGCTGTTATCTCACTTTTCACCCTTTGGTAATGTACATGATACTCACAAAACTCCAAAGGTCAAAACCATTGTTGTTTATGTTTGTTGGTGCTTTGCACGCTTAACACCCATACAAAATCCCACCTGTCATTCATGTGAGAGTGCTTCATGACACTTAACGCATTAAAGGGATCTGCTCGCTTGTTGCTCATGTGAAAAGTGCTTTATGGTGCTTGATACTTCATGCCAGGAGGATGAGGGAACAGAACAAATAATCAAGATGAAAGCCAGTATGCATCTAAGAGTGCAGGTAGTAACAGCAAAAAAAAAATAACGCTTGCTACCATTGAGTTTTGCATCTTCAATGAGTTTGCCAAAATTTCTTATATATATAAATTTACATAATATTGTAATGAACAGCACAATAAGCAAATACAACTTCGGAGGTACTGGAGTTTCATACATTTCTACATTTTACTTGGAGTCTTCATTCGTAATAAACAGTGCCCTGTCTTGTACTCTGTTATCTGGGTTACAGAGCACATCTCCAAAACAATAAAAAAAGCTTTCCCTACCAATAATTATTTTCTGCCACTCACATTCTGTCCTGTTCTATATTGGAGACGCTCCTGCTTATTATCTCTCGACTCCCTATTCAAAACTTCCTTCTGCTGCACCTTCTTTTTTCTCGTAACTTCTCCTGTCACTCATCTCCGCTTGTTCACTCCTCACAGAGTAGAAGCCCTTCACCAAGTCCCATCACTTTTACCATTCTTTCCACCCTTTCTGCTCTCCACAGCACTTCACAAGCTGCCTGCACATCACAGTATATTAACAAAACACAATATAACTGAATTTAAAAGAAAATTGCAATGCAGAAGAACATTAGCATTAATACAGAATTACATGACCATCTGTGGTCATCGATACAGGAATTCCCTTTTATAAATGCAGGAAGTATAGTAAGTATTGCTCCAGTATATTTCCAATTGGGCTGCTTCAGAGATAGCTAGAGATACGGCTCCTTTACATTGAGTATTTTCTCTTAGCAGACAAGTTTATATTATTAAATTTGCATTAACCATGTTTTACTAAACTTATGCTCTGGACAAACAAAAACAAAGCAGGGCCAGAGTTTAGTATTAGCCATAGAGGTTAGCATTAGAGCTTCTTATCTTGTTACTAGTATGAATTAAATACATCACTAAAGTAATGATTTTGACATTTGCCTTGAAGATGCCTGAATAGTTCACTCACACGATTCCATACTTTTTAAATATACACAGAAACACCCATCATCTTTGCACTGGTGTGCTTTAAAAGTGTGGACCGAAAAGTGCATTTTATCACTTGGTGAATAACAGCTGAAAGACAGCTATAACAGAAGATATCTATAACATGAAAAACAAAAATTTTTTCAGAGGATATGAAAATCTAATTTTTCTGGGCATGTTCTTAAAACCGGTCCATCCAGGATACATCATGACTTGAAACAGACATGTAAGTGCCACAGATGAAATTGGCAGTTTACTTACAATTTATATTTAAAAAAAGTTTATTTGCCACAATTTATTACAAAATACTAAAGGTCTCATTTTAATCTAGTCTTTTCCACAACATCAAAAATATTTTCAGTCTTTATTTAGCAATATTTTTGATAAGCAAAGACTTCAATTCTTAAGCAAAATCTATAAGTTATCAATAACAAATCACTATAATGTTTAACAACCATGCTATAAAATTCTTTACTTATAGATGTCTCAAATTTCACCTAACAATATTTATGCCTAACAATAGTTTAAATATAATTTGTAGCATACACAACATTTACAATCTGACAGATTTAAGCTAGAATGGAACAAGCAGAAAAATATTCTTTTGCTCCTTAATCAGTTAATAAGGTTTGTTCTTTAGCGGAGACCTGAACATCAGAGTTAGGTTTCCAGCCTCTACACTGCATGAAAGTTGCTCTTTAAAGATCAGACATGTGGCTGCCCATCAGGGGAGAGAGGGCAAGACAAAATGAAAAATAATACTCTCAGTAACCAACCTGATGCTATGCAGCAAGGGCACTTAGATAGCTGACAGCTACAAGGCCCATTTATATAAAATATTAACAGCACAGAAATTGTGAAAAATAAGACATCTTACCTAAAGATAACAATGAAAAGAGTACAGAAATCATAATTTAATTAATCTATAATGACAAAATAATGTAACAATCATTTTAACATTCAATGCCTCTTGGATTTCAACTGGCACTTAATTTCTAAATAAATAAGCACAATTACGCCTTCATTTGCCTGCTGCAAATTTTAACGCAAGCACAATACATACCCATAATGAAATTACAATTTTTGTTGAGGCTACAATAAAAATAAAGTGTATCAGACATTTTTACTTATAATAAGGTCTTATAATCAACAATACCTTGCTGAAAATCAAATGGGTCATTATTAGGAAAAATAATTTTAAAAAAATGTTCCATTAATTTGTAATATATATTATACCTCATACTGTATCTTAACATAAATAAAAATAGCAACCACCACTTTACCAATAAAAAATAAATAACAAAACATTTATTAATTAGCTAATATAAATTATGAAACAATGTATAGAACACATTACAAATTCTTTCACCAAGAAGTAGCTACTGCAAGAAAGAGGAAATGCCTGAAAATGTCATTGTTTTCATAAGTTCAACGTAAGAATACAAATATTAATGAAAAAAGAATAAAATGGAATAAATTTAATACAGCAATTTATTTACTAACTTACCCCTTGACCCAGGTTATGAATGTCACTAAACATATCTGGATTCGTTTACATAAAAGACACTGCATGTTAATTTATTTATTCAATGAAATGAAATTCTCGGTTTTGAATTACCACCAAAAATGTTTAAATTTGGTTTATAGGAGGCTGACAATGGACTTGGTAATAAAATTAAATAAAGAAATCAAAAAAAATCTATTTCATTTCAATTATATGAAAAGGGACCCAAAAATTCCCTGAACTTTATTATATAGTTTACAGCAATTTCATTTTAGTCACCATAAGAATTCTCCCATTCAGATACAATACCATTTGCCCTAGCGATTCTTTAATTCCTGGAAATACTTCCTGTACTCATCTTTTTTTAACATGTCTAGGGCTTCCTGCAATTTTTTCTACTACAGTTTCTTCTACAATAGCAAATAACGCTTTCCTTCCTTCTCAATATTAATTTCAAGGGAGCGAGATCTGGTGAATTTGGGGAACTCAACCAACAACCATATTGTTTTGGTCAAAAAACATTTTGAATGAAAATGCGGTTTGTGTAGGTGCTGTCAAGGTACAAAATGCAGTCTTATGTGCATTGAGGCTGCAGACATTTCTTTCCTGAAGCATTCTCGAGATGCCACAGCAGTTCAATGTAATGCTGCTGACTAACAGTATGTTCACAGGAAACAAGCTCTTTATTAATAAGACATTTAATGTTGAAAAAAAATATGCTATCTTGATAACTGATATAACCTGGCATGTCTAAGGTCAACACACCATTGTAGAATAAACATCAGAAATACACACTTGACCAACTCAATGCAATATCTCTCAGCTGACTGATTCATAAGTCTAAATGTATTTTAATATCTAGCAGCACAGTCAATAACTACAACCTTCAACTGTGCTACTGATCAATTTCAGGAATTTCTGGGTGTTCTCCTCCTTCATATTTTCCCTATTAAATAACAATTCAGCTCTTGTGCACAAAAACAGCTTTTTTAAACATCAAACATTTACTAAACTCACCTGCAAAACACATGCAATTGCATACATCATGTTCTAGGCTAACAAAAAGAAGCAGACCTTCACAGATTTTATTAGAGTTTCATTAATTTATCAGTAAGAAATAAGCCTAATTAAATCAAAGTTTATAAATTAGCAAACCACACTTTTACTTTCTCTGATTTGTGGTTCCAAAATGACATTTTTCAAAAAGTAACTCAAACACAATCGCTGTAATAAAACATAATTTACTAACATTATTTACTAATAATAAAATAATTTTTTCACAACACAAGAATTACGGGAAACAGAGAAATGCACGTACAGTAATCCCTCCTCGATCGTGGGGGTTGCGTTCCAGAACCCCCCGCGATAGACGAAAATCCGCGAAGTAGAAACCATATGTTTGTGTAGTTATTTTTATATATTTTAAGCCCTTATAAACTCTCCCACACTGTTAACATTATTAGAGCCCTCTAGACATGAAATAACACCCTTTAGTCAAAAGTTTAAACTGTCCTCCATGACAAGACAGAGATGACAGTTCTTTCTCACAATTAAAAGAATGCAAATAGATCTTCTTCTCTTCAGGAGCAGAGAATTTCAGAAGGAGAGAGAGCTCGCGCTCGCAAAGAAAAGCAAACAATGAAAAAATCAATACTTGTGCTTTTAAGTTTGCCACGGCATTTTTTAGAGGTGCGTTAGTATCTTCTAAGCAAATAGCCTCTGTGCAAACAGCCCCTCTGCTCACATCTCCTCCGTCAGGCGCAGAGACGCGTCAGAGAGAGAACGAGATTAAAGCAACAATCAAAAAATCAATACGTGTGCTTTTGTGCTTTTAAATATGTAGAGCACCGCAATAAAGCGGCATTTTTTTAGTGGAGCGACAGTATCTTTTAAGCAAACAGCCCCTCCGTCAGGCGCCTAGAATGTCAGAGAGGGTGAGATAGAGGCAGAGACAAGCAAACAATCAAGCTCCGCGCGGGATGCATATCTTATAGCATTGAGGAGTTTTAGTTAATATGTAATACATGCTCTGATTGGGTAGCTTCTAAGCCATCCGCCAATAGCGTCCCTTGTATGAAATCAACTGGGCAAAAAAACTGAGGAAGCGTGTAGCATAAATTAAAAGACCCATTGTCCAGAAATCCATAAACCAGCGAAGAATCCGTGATATATATTTAGATGTGCTTACATTTAAAATCCGCGATAGAGTGAAACCGCGAAAGTCAAAGCGCGATATGGCGAGGGATTACTGTATACAAAATACAACAAAAAACACAAAAACTAAATCTACACTAACTTTTCTTTCTCTTTCATATAAATAGTGCATAAATCTATTAATTATACTTCCACTTTCTTTTTTTTTCCTTTTTATTAATTTTATTGCATTCCATACAAATCAATCAAGTTTTACATGAAGAAAATTTGAGTTAAGAACAAATCGATTCCCACTCCTAAGAGAGAGAGCAAGCCAAACAGCATGAAATTTAAGACCTGTAGACATACCTAAATTAAGAGATTCTCTGTGCTTTATGAGATTATTTTAAAATATTACTGATTAGATCCTGCCATGTTTTGAAAAAGTCTGTACAGATCCTCTAACGGAGTATCTGATTTTTTCCAATTTCAAATAGTATAACACATCAGTTTCCCACTGACTTAAAAGAGGAGAGTTGAGGTTCTTCCAGTTTATCAGGATAAGTCTGCGTGCCAAAAGTGTAGTGAATGCAATCACAGTTTGTTTGTCATTCTCCACTTTAAGCCCATCTGGAAGAACACCAAACACAACTGTTAATGGGTTAGGAGGGATTGTGAGTTCAAGGCTGTCTGAAAGGTAATTAAAATTTTAGGTCCAGAATGATGTTAATTTGGTGCAGGCCCAGAACATGTGACCCAGTGAGGCTGGAACTAGTTTGCAGCGCTCGCAGGTTGGATCATGCCCTGGAAACATTTTGGAGAGTTTTAGTCGAGACAGATGTGCTCGATATATAATTTTGAGTTGTATAATTGTATGCTTTGTGCATATGGAGCAAGTGAATTCTCTGCATTGCTACTTTCCACTCCTTTTCTGATATATTAATTGAGAGATCTTTTTCCCAGTGACCTCTTGGATCTTTGAAAGGGAGGGATTGTAAAATGATTTTACAATGAAAATAGGAAATTGGTTAAGCTTCTTATCTATAACTGTGTTTTTGGCCCTTTAGCTGTACATAGGTGACTCATTTTGTACAACAATACAAAACCACGAATAGCTTAGCAGTTCACTTCTATGAGATAACAATCCACCAATGCGTTGTGTGTCATAAATGAGTCTTATTTAAATGTCTTTAATGAAATTATTACAAAAAACAAGACATTTGCTCTAAAAACCCATTCTTCTCCATGTTTACCAAGATCTCATTTATATAAAATAATTTTGGTACTAACCAGAAGTTCATATACCATGGATGCAGAATGGCTACACTTTTGTGTGTGTGTATATATAACAGATTTCATTATTCATTAGTGATTTAAATGAATGTCAGTCCGTTTTTCATGGCATTTAACACCCAAATTAAAGCTGACTTATAAGTGAATATCTCTGCTTTACTGCATACCAAAATTGATATAGAACAGATATATATATATATATATATATATATATATATATATATATATATATATATATATATATATATATATATATATATATATATATATATATATATATATATATATATATATATATATAGACTCCACACCTATGGACTTTTACATCAAACTTTGTTATAATAAGGAAAGAAAAAGTATTTAAATCCTTTTATCAACACTAAAATCTCTATCTGTATAATTTGAAAAAAAATGCTACAGTTTCTTGTAAATTAAATAAGACTCATTTTTTAATGAAGGAAACTCCAATAACAGTGACATACACTTTCAGTTTCATAACAAAAGAAAATGAACAAAAATGCTGCAAAATTTTCCATATGGATATAAAGACATTGATATAGACAGATAGAATATACAGTAATCCCTCCTCGATCACGGGGGTTGCGTTCCAGAACCCCCCGCGATAGATGAATCCGCAAAGTAGAAACCATGTTTGTATGGTTATTTTTATATATTTTAATCCCTTATAAACTCTCCCACACTGTTAACATTACTAGAGCCCACTAGACATGAAATAACACACTTTACTCAAAAGTTTAAACTGTGCTCCATGACAAGATAGAGATGACAGTTCTTTCTCACAATTAAAAGAATGCAAACATATCTTCCTCTTCAAAGAATGCGTGTCAGGAGCAGAGAATGTCAGAGAGAGAGAGCGAGAAAAGCAAACAATCAAAAAATCAATATGTGCTTTTAAGTATGCCGAAGCATCACGATAAAGCGGCATTTTGTAGAGGAGTGTCCGTATCCTCTAGGCAAACAGCCCCTCTCCTCACACCCCCTCCGTCAGGCAGAGAGAGTGAGAGAGACAGAGAAAAACAAACAATCAAGCACTGTGCGGGAAGCATATCGTATATCATTGAGGAGTTTTATTTAATATGTAATACATGCTCTGATTGGGTAGCTTCTAAGCCATCCGCCAATAAGCGTCCCTTGTTTGAAATCAACTGGGCAAACAAACTGAGGAAGCATGTACCATAAATTAAAAGACACATTGTCCGCAGAAATCCGTGAACCAGCAAAAAATCCGTGATATATATTTAGATATGCTTACATTTAAAATCCGATGGAGTGAAGCGCAAAAAGTCGAAGTGCGATATAGCGAGGGATCACTGTATTCCACAGAATACTATAAATTAAATATTAATCAAAGTAATCACTTAAAAATCTGCAACAGTAATAATGTTTGCTTAATGGTCATTCCACATCCAAAAAAAGAAAAACAATTAATAATATTTTCAAAAGTGCGGTAGCAACAAGAATGTCCCATGTATTTATACATTTTATAGAGGATTCACACAACCCATTCCATTTTCAAAACTCATATTCTTTCAGAACAAATTATTCATTTTCTGTCATTTTGATAATATGAAACATTTTCAACTACAGTATACCAAAAAGCCACCAACCCATTAATATGCAAATAGTCACATAATGCAAAGGATTTATTCATAAAGAGTTAAAACAATTATAGATAACATGTTATTATTTTCATGCAGTGAAAATAATACTAGAAATGCTTGAAAAAATGGAAGACTGTTGTGCAGAGTCTTGGACCAAACCATTAATAACTTGATTATAGCACTAGTCTCTACTGTTTCAAGATGACACATGAAAGTCATGTTTACAGCCATAGTAGACCTTCACATGCCCTTAATTTAAAACATTCCACTGAGCAATAACTTTTCCTTGGTGATTTGCTAAATATTATCAGGATGAGATGTCCTTATCATTGTTACTTGTATCAAACATGTCCCGCCTATTACTTCTATATAAAAGATTAGTCTTTCAAAAATGCTAGCCATAATTGGAGTCAGAAAAACAAATTAAGCGTTTTTATGTACTACTTTACTTACAAGTGGAATATTAACTGATTAATTCAAGAACTACACAAGAACTTAAAGAACATAAAAACCATTGTTTTCTTTATGACCACTACTTACACATACTTTAATGTATATGTGAACTTTACTACAGGTAAATAAATAATAACAGTATTTAATTGGTTGCTTTACTTTATACTCTATACAGATGCAGCATCAAAAATAATCAATGAAAAGGACAAAAATACCCCTAATTTAAACATTTCCTTAAAACAAAATGACATTGGCCAAAACACCCCCAAATTACACATTACTAATACTATAACATGTATGACTGTCACAATCACATTGATATACAGCCTTAATACTCCAATTCTATCTCATGCTTTACTTTGTACCAATTCTCTTTCACATATCTCATGCCTTACTGACCTTATAAATATTCTTACTCATAAAATGGACATCATTGTTATACAACTGTCTTATGCAAAACCTGCTGCAAATACTGCAAGCTTTTCCTCATTGTAGTGCTGGAGCAAAAGTGATAAGAATTAGTGCTGCTGGTAGTACTATGATGGACAGCAAAACCATAAAAAGAATGTCACATTACAGCATCAATTGACCAAGCATCAAAGTGAGTTTACTGTGAGTTACAGTTAATGTTACAGTGAGTTATGGTTAAGCGATTTGCTGATGATGACCTTGTTGTTATGAATTGCATTTAAAATGATCACTATTTTACTAATGTAATAAATTTTTCTCTTTCTGATATTTTCTTTTTTTCTCATACTGAACTATACCAAACCTTCCTCGTTAAAATGTACAGTTATTATACAGTTATTTCATCAAACATTTTCTGAAACATATTTTCTTGTGATTGAATTAATGTAGTGCTTTTTTGATCATTTGTATCATAAACAAAGGAGACTGAAAATATATACTGCTGAATTTGTATTTTTTTTTTCTTCTATTGGTTAGACCAAATGAGTCACTATACGGTATTCTTGTAAAGCAAATGTTATTTTCTATATTACACAAAATGCCTGCATTTGTTTATAAAATTGAACCTTAAAAATGATTATTTCCTACCATGTTTTTATAATACCTTAAAGTAAAGATACAATACTTGTATTAAATTAAACTCTCCAGGAGAAATAAGCACAGCAATTTGACAAGGAGCAACCTTGGTCACCAAATCCCTAGAATACAGCAAAAACTCAGCAAAACTGCAAGTTCCAGATAAGGCCCAATACAGTTATACTGTATAGTTTCTATAAAGTTATTAATTTAACTCTAGCGCGTTTGACCTTATATTTTGGCAAATCCTGCCATAAAAAGCATTCCTTTTGTGCAGCACATTTCAAGATCAAAATCCCCAAATAACTCCCTGACATAACAGCAAAGAATTCAAAAATATATATATATTTTTGATATATAAAAAGTAAGCCTGGAAATGAAAGTGTTACACAATTATAGTTCTGCTATTAAGGTGATGATGACAGCAATAACTGCATTTAGCTTGGAGCACCAAGATAGTGAAGGCGAGAATGTCAAGGGTTATGTTATCATCAACAATAGCAAAACAGCAGATATTCCAGTAAAACAGGCAGCAAAAATCATATTTGATACATCAGGTCAATTCAAGAAAAAGTGTCAAATGTAACACTTAATTCCTATAATAATGTAAGTTCACATAAAACTGGATACATTTTGTCATTAATTCACTTCAACATTATTGCATCATCAAGGGATTAAGTAATTAGCGGTAATTTTCTTCTCTAGTTTGTTTTTTAGAAGAGATCATTAGCAAGTAACAGCTGTTTGTTCAGTTGCAAGGTTGCTAGCAGTGCACATGGTGCCTGCTTATTAATGGACTAAGAGTCGCATATATTGAAAATGTACATGAAGGTGAAATATTTTTCTTTACAAAAATATGTAGCAAGTATTGCTTGTATAATAAGACAGCCAACTCTGGTTTTAACTCCCCATTGATAATGATGTCAGAAATTGTCATTGTTAATAGGTTATGTTTCCGTTTCAATGTATATAAAGAAATTATTTTAATGCTTTTGAATACTGTGCTTAATCTCAGTTAGTAACATGAATTTACATTATTATGACAGGTGTAAAGTGAAGGATCAAATGTACTGTACTTAATTTCACCTGAAATATTACAGTAACATCTCTTAATAGATGCCTAAATTTTAAAGAGATGCGTCCATCCTGATAACTATGCTCAGGCATGAAAGCACATTTACTTTTTAATTTTCCATAAGATTCAAGCTTCTGATTTGCTTACTTTGCAGAAATCAACCTAAAGTCCTACTCTTCTAACCAAAGATGAAAAAGGACTAAATCTACAGTCCATAGTTCTCATATGGTAAATTGTTTTTTCATACAGTATTAAAATTATATCTACTGCTGATGGGTTGAACAACAAAAAAAATACAATATACAAATGTTTTTAAGTTTAGGTATGCCAAATAAGAAAAGAAATAAATAAAAAAAAAAAAAACTGTCTTGTACTTATACTTCATGAGAAGGGTCCAGTAGTGAAGTATTGATATATGTAAAAGGTAGGACAGCTTTGGTCACCATTCAAAATTATTCTATTAGAATACAGAAAAAGTAGCAGTTTCATTTACTCTTACATAATGATATGTTCATTATGTTTATTACATAATAGAGCATAGGTGCTAGTTAGGCAATTAAGTTAGTGGATTATGTTCTATATTACTGTCATTTTATCTCTTCTTATTGCATATTGCTTTGTGCTTTAAGAAAGAAGATAAGCTTTTTGCATCTTAATTTGGCCTAGATATTTCCATTTTTCTGCTCGTAGCTTTAAGTGGGGGTGTCAACTTAGGTGTTTTACTGAATGTAAAGTATAGTTAGGGACATGAATTACAGGATGGAGCTCTACAACTGATAAACACAAAACTGGTAAAGCACCATCATCAGATGCTAGGACCAGATGAGTCTGGAACTGCAATGTGAACCTTAAGGGCCCTAGGGTCACAGCCGCCACAAGATTTCTCACCCATTAGCCTGAAAAAGAGCGACAGATAACCTGGGTGTCCCCCCAGGCCTGGCTCAGAACAAATACAAAACTAGTGATGAAGGGGGTAAAATCAGAACTCCGTGATGGAAGAACGCTCAAATAGGAGAGTAACAATAACAAAACAAAAGTCCACTGAAGTTCTAATAAATGCCTATGCTTCAAGATAAAAAAAAAATAAATAAACAGGTGAAACTGAGGGGACAAAAATGATGAGCATAAAATTCAGAAAGGATTTGTTGTAATCAGTTCTAAAGTGTATCCTTTCGGGCATGTTCACATTCATTTTATACCTTAAGAAGCAAGAGGTATTATAAAGTGCATAGATACCTTCATGCACAGTTACGCCACAATTGTCACACTGAATTATTTCATCAGCATCTTCACTATTATCTCCTAAGCAGACACAGCAAATCAAAATATGATCCATCTTCTGAGAACTCCAGTTCTGAGTTTTGTCTAATATTAAGGAATCCTGTAGATAAAAAAAAAAGATAATAAGAAAAGAAAAACACTAAAACCCTACAAAAAATGCAGATAACCTTTTCTGTTAAGCTACATTTTAATCAAACATTTATAGGTCACAATAATTACTCTTGGGGTTCATAAACTTAAGTTTCTCCATAAATAAAGAGGTTGATTTTAGATCATACAGCATTATTCTCTGCATCTTTCAGACATCATTGCTTGGTAGCATTGGAAGGATATACACTTACTTAACAAATTATTAGGAATACTATACTAATATTGGGTAGGGCCTCCTTTTGCTCTCAAAAATCAGTCTCAATTCTTTGTGATGTAGATTCCACAAGATATTGGAAACATTATCTCCAAATTTTGGGCCATTTTGGCATGACTGCATCATGCATTTTCTATAGATTTGTCAGCTGCACATTCATGGTGCAAATCTCCCTTTCTACCATATCCCAAAGGTGCTCTATTGGATTCAGACCTGGGGCCTCATGTATAACGCCGTGCGTAGAACTCACACTATAACATGGCGTAAGCACAAAAGACGAAATGTGCTTACGCACAGAAAAATCCAGATGCAGATATCTGTGCGTACTCCAACTTCCACGTTCTTCTGCGACATAAATCCCGATCAGCGTGAAAAGTGTACGCTCGTGCACGCGCTTTATGTAACGCCCCAACTCCACCCAGAATTACGCCTCTTTGAATATGCAAATCAATATAAATCGCCCTTAAGCTCAGCCTTCTGTGAAAAGACAATGGGAAAAGAACAGGGGAAATATAAGAATTTCAGTGAATACCAAGTGGAGGCAAAGGAAAAACATACTATTTGTTCAAATAAACCCATGGTATAATCAACAAAAGGAAGTTGATCGAGTGACATAGCGTGTTGGAGAAACTTGAAAGCTCATGTTCACAAAATCGAACACTGCCGGAAATAAAAAAGAAGTCACATATCAAAGTCGCCGTGAAAAGCCGAGTTGTAGCCCACTGTCTGAGTGTCATATGAAAGCTTATTAGGGTACAGAGAAAAAAAGGCACACAGTGGGGAAAAAGCACGAAATGTCAACTTCAATCTCGACATTTTAACTTTAATCACGTAGTTTATTTTGTCATTAAAGTAGAACATCATAAACTTCATCTTAAAATCGTTTAATTAATCAGTTTCTCAAATCACATCGTAATTAAAGTAGCACGTTAAATGCTTTGTTTTGTATTTGATCTTCTATGTGCTCTGTGTGTGTGAATCACTACTTGCTTCTTAAACCGGCTCTCTTCCTCCAACTGGACACAGAATCCATTACATTCGTGATATTACAGCTCTCTGAATAACTAAAATACTGAGATGTATACGTGATGCAATTTTCATGATGATAGGAGTTAAAGCACGTTATTAAACATGTGTTTCACTTCGATGAAATAATTTATTACAGCAGGACTCAGGGGCGGCTCTAGGCTTGTGGTGGCACTGGGCAGAGGAAGAATCGGTGGCTCCTTAAGCCCGCCAGTGTCATGCACGGTGGATGGCCACGTCCGTTGCTGACACTGCATAGCCGCCTTGTGCTCATGACACAAGCATTTAACTTTTGCCGAAATTTGTCGCTGCGTTTGTTGCTGTGTTATTTTCTCTTTCGGTTTTATATTCAATATATATTGGCGTAGCCGTCACTGCAGTCAGTGCTTTTCTTTCCCCAAGTAACCGATCGCCATACAATCAGCTCTGTAATAGACGTTAAGCCATCTGTAAGCTTAGCGCCGATTCTTCAAAACGCTTAAAGAACATTGAAATATCTTCGTAGTACATGTTTAATTATTCTATCCAACGACACTCCCAGTGAAGAATATAGATTATTTAAATGAAGTTAAAGTTTTATCTGTATAATTTAACAAACATATTTTGCTGAATTTCACCTTAAAAATGATATCGTCATCATATGTAAATATGCGCTTTACAAAGTGGCTCAGGTTGTGCGATATTATAACTGTATAGTGCAAGTTTACAGTGGGGTGATTGTACTTATAAGTACAAACAGTTCTACAAGGAGCACTTGATTGACTGCATTTAAAGTTCTTGGGATTAAACTGTTTCTGAACCGCGAGGTCTGTACAGGAAAGGCTTTAAAACGTTTTGCCGTGGCTGAGAGAGCGTGTCCTTGAAGCTGTATACCGATAATTCTCTTTCCGATCAGCTGCTACTGTGATTCACACTCAGATACAGTGATATAAAAACTCCGCGTGGTGTAGTGAGAGTAATATGGAAAAAGATGATCCGCTGTGGCAACTCCTAACGGGAGGAGCTGAAAGAAGAAGAATAAAAATAAGAAGAAGAGGAAGGTGAAGTGAGAGTAACAACGCTAAAGCAGTTATGGTATTTGGAATACTATGGCTGTTCCCTGGACCATTATATTGTTACAAGTTAATTACAATCAGATGCATTACACTAATAAACAATATGCGGTTAGTTTCGGTGTATTTATAAAGCAGGATAATGAAAATAATGAGCAATCACACAGGAACAGTACCATTGCTTTGACGCTGGGTGCCGCCAGTCTGCAAAACCGAGCGGAGAACTTGCGTACGACAAGGCATGAGGTACCGTGGAAAAGTGCGTGGCTTTACGCCAAGTGTAGGTTTTATACATCGCGATTTGAACGTGGAAAAGTTCTTACACAACATTTCTGTGCGTACGCACCGTTTATACATGAGGCCCCTGGTGACTAGGAAGGCCACTGAAGAACACTGAAGTCGTTGTCATGTTGAAGAAACTGGTTTAAGACAACATTTGCTTTGTGTTGTGGTGCATTATCATGCTGCAAGTAACCATAAATGGATGCACATGGTCAGTAGCAACACTCAAACAGGCTGTGGCATTTAAACAATGATTGATTTGTATTAACTGGCCTATGGTGTGGGGATTGTCTTCTTGGAACACTATTACTTCACCATTAAAAGCATAAACTGTTGAGGCTGGAGCATGGAGTCATGCTGTTTTGGTGCCAAATTCTGATGCTATCATTTGTGTGCCTCTCAGAAATCGAGATTCTTCAGACTAGGCTGTAGCAAAGCTACATAACTTGACAGTCGGGTTGGCCTCCTGGACTGTTTGTCACTTTATTATGTTGGCTGGAAGGGTGCTTGTAAATAGCCCTTCAGGCACCTTTGGTGACGTTCCAGTCTGGAAGGACCCGCCGTAAGTATTCCAGCTGCCTGTTGCCAGCGTGAGGTTGCCATAACAACTGAGAGGGGCAAGGATGTTTCGGCGGGAAATTTTTTCTATTTAAGGGGAATGGCGGATCAAGGCAGGAGGAAAAAAAGAATCAAGAAGGAAGGAAAAGGCTGAAGGCAAGGAGTGACTATCCACGCTTAAAGGATCATTCTGGATCTTTCTTCACCCAGGGACGTCTGCTATTTGTGGGTGGCCACCCCGAAGAAATAATCCGGTTAAGAATCCCCGAGAAGAGGCCAGGTTGGTGTTCTCTGGGTGCTCCCGTTTGGTGAGTCAAATTCAGAATTTGTATTTTCTTCGTGATAGTCCGAGGAGAAGCCGTTTCCACCGGAGGACTGTTGTGTTTTCCTCCTGCCCTACGGAAGGAACTGAACTGCAGGATTTATTTTCCTTATATGTGGATTAAGTACATTTTTCTTTTTTGGCGTTTTCGGAGAACAATTTTTTTTATTATTATTTTCTTTTGTTTATTGTCTAGTCGAACCGGGATTGGATTTGGGCTGGGAGGGCGCCTGGGAAAGGGATTCACTAATGAGCACTTAGGCACCAGGCACGTAAATGTAAATAGTAAATGTTAATATATTTTCATTCCCACTTTCCTTTGCGTGAGACTTTTTTTTTCCTCCCAGTTATATAAGGACGTGCATAGGAGACAAGAGGGGCCGAGGACCGAATATAGTAATGCTGCTTTAACCTTCTTTTATCGTCCACTTCCCTTTGGGTTGTGAAGTGTAGGAATCGTGTGCGTTTATCTTGCGGTTGCTACAAGGCAACATTTTTCCAGTCATCAAATGTCCAATTTTAGTGAGCCTCTGACCACTGCATACTCAGCATTCTGTTCTTGGCTGACAGGAATGGAACCCAACATGGTCATGTAGCCCATGGTTCCTTAAGGTTCAATGTGTTGGGCATTCTGACATTCTTTTCTGTGAGTGAGTGGTTATCCGAGTTGCCACAGCTTTTTTGTCAGCTCGAATAAGTTTGGCCATTTTCCTCTGACTTCTCTCATAAACAAGGCACTTCCATCCGTAGAACTGCCACTCACTGGATGCTTTCTGTTTTTCACACCATTCTGAAGAAACTCTGCAGACTGTTGTCCCAGGAGATCAGCAGTTACAGAAATACTCAAATCAGCCCTTCTGGTACCAACAGTTATGCCGCAGTCAAAATCACTCAGATTACATTTTTTCTCATTTCTGGTGTTTGATGTGAACTTTGACTGAAGTTCCTGACCTGTACCTGCATGATTTTATGTACTGCACTGCTTCCACATGAGTGACTGATTAAATAACTGCATGGACTACTGGTGTACAGGTGTTCCTAAACATGGCGCTCCTATCTACAAAATGCACACAGAAAACATAAAGATATCTTACTGTCTTAAAAACAAAGTATATTATAATCATTAACACAGACATTGCTTGAAATAAATTTATAACTAAGTTAGTCAAAAGTTAAAGAACAATACAGACAATGTAATGGAACTAATCGCATTACATAACAATCATTTATCATCTTGGTGTTAAAATGAAAAAAAGAAATCAAACAACCAGAATAATTCCTTTTTGTGCCCATGCATTATCAAGAGTTCTGGTCTAATCATATATATATATGTTCCTAAATTTACTTTAATTGGAATAAAAAAAAACAATGGCCCCTTCACCTGTGTTTTAATAGGGCTGAAAAAAGTTTACTTTATTCATTCATTCATTTTCTACACCTGCTAATTCCAGTGCAGGGTGCGGGGCTTGAGTCAACATAGGAACATTAGGCAAAGACACTATCTAATGTTATCTAATGTTCATATGATAAGGCAGAAGTCCAAATCTGAGCTAATAATCTAAAAGCCTCAGGACAGAAAACTAATGCAGACATGGGAGAATGTGCAATCTGCACACAGACGGGGACAGGATATGAGTCCAGGACAATACATACTGTACTGCCTTTAAAAATATATTGAGATGTTTGTGTGTGACTCTGCGTGTGTACAATTTGGGACAGTAATATATGCTTCTAGTGTTATAAAAATGTACAATTAAATCTCATTAATGAAGAACAAGTTAAAAAAATATTACAAAATGACAACTTCATCTTTTATAAAATTGTTGACTTTAAACTTGGGGTGTCACTGTATAAGACACTCAAAATATTAGATTTCTGTAACATATTCTAACTTATTAAATGTGAAGAATGGATATTCAGTTTTGCTTAGACAACTCATTAGTCCATTTCACTGAAGAAGTTTATGTTATCAACAAAGCATTCTATACTTAAGTCAATATGATATTCATGTATATAAAACCTTAGGCAATGTACTTTGAAATATTGCTGTGAAGAATGTAAGAGATAAAACAGAGAGCAATGAAATTATTTAAAACATTGACTGATAAGAACAAATTAAAAAATAAAATTATTTTTTGATAACTGGACATTTAAAGATTCAAGCAATTAAAATGTTACCTCGTTATTTTTGCCTTGTGAGAGGCTAAGGCTGTCATTGGTCCATTCTTCATCATCTGCACTGTTTGCTCTGGGCTTTTGATTTTGTTTTCTTATTTTCATTTTCACTGCCACTGCTGCTGTCATTCTCATCATTTTCATCATCATCATCATCATCATTGTCTTCATCCTCATCACTAACACTCACATCATCATCTTCACTTCCACCTTTCTGCAAAGCAGCCTTCCCCTTTTTTTTCTCAGCAGAAGGGCGCCAGTCATTATCATCTTCACTATCATAATCATCCATCTCATTCAGGTCTTCCATTGTAATGAAATCCAACATTGGTCGGTTTCTTCGAAGATTCCATTTTTTAGGCTCAGAAGCAGATTCTTCTGTGCTACCACTAGCACTGGCCTCAGCTTCTAGTATCTTTTCTACTTTTTTCTTGGTTTTGGAAGCACCTTCCTCTTTAACTTCAGACTCACATGGTTCATATTCATTTTTTTCCTCAGTACCCGAATCTTTTACAGGACTCGTTTTAGACTGTTCCTTACTTATAGGCTCACCGTCCTCATCCTCTGATGGATTTCCCTCTGAGTCACTTTCAGATCCTCCAGCACTTTCTTTTGACCCATCATCATCACTACCATTCCCACTGCCTTCTGATCCTAAAAAAAATATGCAGAGTGCCATTACTTGTAATTTAGAACATATACCTTATCATTATATTTATCCATTACTTTATGGTGATCTCCTGCAATTGGCTTGAGTTGCTCTTCATAAAATCATATTGTAGTTAATATGGTCACAGTGAGTGAAGCCAAGGACTGTAAGTAAGTTGTGCTGATAGAACATATTGAGTTTCTGCTCTATGGAGCAAAGATGGAAAAACAGGAAGGCTGGGCATTAGGCTACAAATCAATGATTCAGTAAAAATTGTCATAAGGATATTGGCGATGACGGTTCCTTGTCAAGTAAATTTAATTTGCTCTAATTTTTAGCAAAATTTGACATCTTTTTCCCATTGTGTTATGATTGATGGGTTAGGATTCTTTTAGATAAGTATAATAAAACATGCTGGCATGGTAATAATGTTCCATCATATGTTAAGAAAAGCATAGCAAGCATTTGCGATGATTGTGAAACCAAGACTTTATGATAAATAGCCAGACATTACTCCAATAACGTATGAGTTGAGGACATTTTTAAAACATCCCCAGTGAAGCACGAATTCACTCACAATTAGGTTGTTATTTAAGACACACTTTGGATAGTCAGAGTTTTTAAATAAGCTGAATATGACGTGAACAATTCTAAACTGAATTAGACCATGTTTTGCACAAACTGATAAAAATTGTGTATTACTGAGGGCTGAATTCTATTCATTACAAAATAATTCTTTCGATGAACTGCAAACCACTTTTAAAACTTCAGGTGAATTTACATCCTAATCTTGGTTTTCATTAGACCATAGAGTCATGCTTCTCACAGTCTATGAGTGCATTAGATGCCTTTTTGAAAAGCTTAAGTGATCTTTTGTGTCTTTTTACTTAGAAGAGGCTTCTGTCTAGCCACTTTGTCATAAAAGCACAGATCTATGGAAAAGTGCAGTGACGGTTGTCCATCTGGAAGTTTCTCTCATTTCCACACAGATTTTCTGAAGCTCAAACAAAGTGGTCATTGCATTCTTGGTCTCCTCTCTACCAATGCCCTTCTCCCATGATTACTCCCTTTGGCTGGGTGGCCAACTCCAGGAACAATTGTGGTTGTTCCAAACTTCTTCCATTTCAGAATTATGTTTGCCACTGTACTCTTGGGAACCTTGAATTCTGCAGAAATGTTGTGTAGCCTTCTAAAATATATATGCTTTGAACCAATCCTGTCTAGTGCTGAGAGGTCTACCGGTTCATACCGAAAAGTGTTTTTTAATTTTGTTATGATATGGATTTTTCTTATACCGCAATACTGGTTTAAATAGGCTAAACAACGTTTGGAACGTGATGCAGCGGGAAACTGTTTAAGGGGGGACCTTTTTACTGCTACACCAATAAACACGCATGCAACAGAGTTCATGCGTTAGTGGAGGTATTGAGCGGTGAAAATGGACATGATGACACAGAAGAACGTTTGCTGAAAAAAGGAGCTGTGTCTGTTGTCTGGAGATACTTTGGTTTTAAACGGTCGGATGTGGACCAAACAACTATTTACTGCAAATGCTGTAGAGCTAAAGTTGTCGCTGGAGCACTGGAAGCTTTGGAATCACCTGATGAAAAGATTCTGGCATCAGTTTGGACAAACCAGCACAGAATTCTCTGGGGGATGGTTGTAGGGGTTTAGCCAGTTGGCATAGGTTTGGTGGTCTGTAAATCTGTCTGATTTTGCCTTTGACTTTCTCTGATAACCCTCCAGAAGTTTATTTTCTCCAAGGATGCTGCTGGCTGCAGTTTTTGTTTTCCTCAATTCTGTTGTGAATTACAGATATTGGTGGATTTCAGTTACGTTAATCAGTTTCCAATTATTTTGTTTTCCTGTCTGTTTAAACAAATTTTAATGTATATCCATTATGTAATTAATAATTTGTAAAAATTTAATTTAGATTTTTCCCCGAGAACTTGTTACAGGACTCTGTGTCTGTACTCAATGATGAGCACTATATAAAAATAAACTGAACTGAAGCATTTTGTGACCAACATTCACAGAAGGAAAAAAGTGTTTATTTAAATCTTAAAATATAAATTAAAATAGTGTCTAAGTACCCACTTAAAAGTGTACACATGGAAAAAGTGGACCCATATACAGGTTAAATCCCGTTCCAGCGAATACCAAAGTAACAAACCTTTTAGAAAAATGAATACTTTTTGTTGGCATGGACAAAAATTTATACATCATGTTAAACAGTTTTTGCTTTCACGAAATGTAAATTTCACTATAACAACCATTTTTTCAACCACAAATGGCCACCAAAATAATAATGCAATGCAAAAAATACTTAATACCATTCATACACTTTCCACATAGAGTCTTGGTAACCCTGCAATAGGCTGTCTTCCAAAAAAGTGACAGTCTGTTGTGAATTTTCCGGTCTTCGGCAGTCTTGTCGAGAGTGTAGGCACGACATCAAACACATAGCTGAATTCAGAGTCCGTGCTCCACCTAGCGTCCACATGGGTACTTGTGTCTTGTGCTGAAATTGGTTATACAGTGATCCCTCGCTATATCGCACTTCGAC
>NW_024380045.1:0-5301 GCF_016835505.1 Polypterus senegalus
AGTTTAGGGCAGATTTCAAAATCTTCCTTTTAACATATAAAGCATTAAATGGCCATGGTCCGGCTTACTTGTCTGAACTTATCATGACTTACAAACCAGTGCGCATATTAAGATCTCAAGATGCCAGTCTGCTTATGATTCCAAGGATTAATGAAATAACAGTGGGAGGTCGAGCTTTTAGTTACAGGGCCCTTAAACTGTGGAATGGTCTGCCTGTTACTATAAGAGATGCCCCTTCGGTCTCAGCTTTTAAAGCTGAAGACTCACTATTTCAGTTTAGCATATCCTGACAAGAGCTTCTGATTAGCTGTACAGACTGCATCTCTGTTGTCAGTTATTAGTACTAAAACATAAGTAACATGATAGTTATAATTTTTTACTAACCCTTGCCTATTCTGTTTCTCTTCTTGGTACTCAAATGTGGCACTTTGTGCCACGGCCCACCTGCCAAGTTGTTTTTGCCTGCCTAAGGTAAAGTCATCCCTGATGGAGGATCGCAGGAATCATGGTGTAGAGGGTCCTTTCATTGGATTGGCTGGCCCAGCGCTGACTCAACTGTGGAATGGCCAAATGGGGGAGGCAACTTGATGGCTGAGGTCTCCAGGACTCTAAACAAATCCAAATCATATTATGTGATATCATCTACTGTTAAATTCTGCTCCGTACTTGTAAAACTTTTATTTTTATACTGTATTGAGGATTTGTTCTACTCTGTGTATTGTATTGTATTGACCCCCTTCTTTTTGACACCCACTGCACACCCAGCCTACCTGGAAAGGGGTCTCTTTCTGAACTGCCTTTCCTGAGGTTTCTTCCATTTTTTCCCTACAAGGGTTTTTTTGGGGGGTTTTCCTTGTCTTCTTAGAGAGTCAAGGCTTTATTTCTTTGTTAATTTTGTAAACTTTCCACAACATTAGTTAGGTTTTCATTTATGAGTGCCATTATTTTGTGCAATTCATATCAAGTGATGTCAGCATTCTGACACTAATTAATTATTTTGCTAGAACTATATCCATCTTTTTGGATTCAGGAAAAAAAAATTACTTGAGGTAGATAATGTTAACTTTTATCAGTTGTGAAAGAATGAGTCTCAACACACGAAAAAGGTTTGGGGCAGCCACCCTTATATTGTTCCTGGCTGCAAAAAGGTATTCAAATAAACTTAGAAGTGCTCTGTTTGAGTTCCAAGACTGAACTGATCAAGTAATGAGATGATGGTGGCTTTAAAGACCAAAACCGGAAGTGACATCATCTGTGGCTGGAAATGGAAGTGACATTGTTCATGGCGCCAGAACTGGAAGTGGCGTTGTCAATGATAAATCAGGTAGCTTTTCCCTTATCTGGCCTGCAGAGATAACAGAAGTAGATTTAGGGCACCCTGCAACCCCCTGGCCTGGCGGGTAATTACATCCACTTGGTCCACTCAGCTTCCTCCTGTTCGCCCGTGTGTGACAAAGTGTATTAGGACTTTACGTCTGATTAGTTTTCTACAGATTTTCAGTTCATCTTTGATGATTGGTGTATTTTCTACCTTCTGGCTTTCCACCTCGGCACATTTTCATCCCCTGGTTGATCATTTTGCCCTTTTGTCTCCTGTTCTGCTGTCTGGGCAGCACAGTATCTGATTTTGTAAATGATCATGAGTAAAGCTCCCTGCCAAATAAAAAATCGCAACAGTAATCTCCATCATTTATATTTAGTAGCAGGTATTAGGCATCACAAATAATGTATTCCTTTCTTGAATGAGGTTCTTTAGCTACAGTATATGATACCGTACAGTAGGGAATTCCATCCATTCATTATCCAACCCACTATATCCTAACTACAGGGTCACAGGGGTCTGCCAGGGCCAATCCTAGCCAACACAGGGCGCAAGGCAGGAAACAAACTCCGGGCAGGGAGCCAGCCCACCGCAGGGTACGCACATACACACACAAAGCACACACTAGGGACAATTTAGGATCGCCAATGCACTTAACCTGCATTTCTTTGGACTGTGGTAGGAAACCGGAGCACCCGGAGGAAACCCACGCAGACACGGGGAGAACATGCAAACTTCACGCAGGGAGGACCCGGGAAGTAAACCTGGGTCTCCTAACTGCAAGGCAGCAACGCTACCACTGCACCACCGTGCCGCAGTAGAGAATTGTTTTTTTTAATTGTTATTTAAAACATTAATCTGACCAAGGAAGTGGTTCTGGACATTAGTCTACACTGGTTCAAAAAGATTTCTCAAAGCTGGCACATGGCAGAGTCACTTTTGAGTTTGAGGAATGCAGGAGTAGGGAGGAAGACCCATGGATGTATGAAGAGGTCAGGGTCAGGAGAGAGAAATAGAGAAGGATGGAAAGAGAGAGGGAGAGAAAGAGATAAATAGAGAGAAAGATATAAATAGATAAAAGGTGAAAATGTAGTGCTTGACTCTACCTTGGAATGGGTAAGTGGGCAGGTCACCAAGCTAGGTAGACTAAAGATCGTCTCTGTGGATTGAAGGTACAAGTGGTCACAGGATTTTTTTTTTTGTATTTTCTTATTTTCCTTTAATTCTTCCCCCTCTGTGTAGTACTTGAAGTCAAAAGTCACTTTACTTATTCTTGAGGTCAGGTGCTGGCAGCCACACCACAACAGCGCCAATAACTCAGCAAAGTCAGCATTGATTTTCAACCCATTTAGGCAATGAATATTTAGGTTTAAGCATTTGCAAACTTAAACTAGCTATGATTGTCAGTTCATGATTATTTGAAGTAGTCATGTTCTAAACTAGTTCTTTTTCAGTGAAAAACAGAACATGTTATCTAAAACACAAATTTTTTAAACAGTCTACACAAGCCATAAAATTTTAGGAACATTCCATACTATTGTAATCTGAAAGTTAGGATTCCAATTTTTACCTTTCTGTGGTTTACGGACTGATTTTGCATCCTTCACTATATTTTAATATTATGACGATAATGTCACTACACTAGTATCTTGTTGTTTGTACTTACTGTGGGTGCGGCTATTATGTCCTTCTTTTGCATTGCCACAGCCATATTGTTTACACCAGTGGTAAGCAGCATCAGTTCGGGAGGGCCGTAGTGGCTGCAGGTTTTTCTTCCAGCCCAGTTGCTTAATTAGGAACCAATCCTTACTGATAACAGATCTTATCTTATTTCATGGCTTCTTAGTATTTCAACTATGCCATGTCAGGCTAACCTTATATCCTAGATTATGTTTTCCCTTCCAAGAATGTCATCCTTATATCCTAGATTTTTTTTCCCTTCCATGGATATCATCCTAATAATCTGAATGCTAAAACAAATGAGTAATTCTGAGTACTTCACTTTTTTCTTTTCAGTTTCCTTTCAATTATTTTATTAAACCAGATAGTTCACAACTGCAGTGGGTTGGCACCCTGCCCAGGATTAGTTCCTGCCTTATGCCCTGTGTTGGCTGGGATTGGCTCCAGCAGACCCCCGTGACCCTGTGTTCGGTTTCAGCGGGTTGGAAAATGGATGGATGGATGGAGATAGTTCACAAAGAATACGCACGGGCGTCAATAAAAATAAGTTAGATGGAGATCTGAAGGTTCCTTTGTAATGTGTATCTTACTGATAATAAGGAGCAATTGAAAACAGCAAATGCAGCCTTTTAAGATTAAAATAAGCAATTAAGGGTGGGGAGTTTTAACAAGTGAGAGAACTAAAATCAAGTTCAAAAAATCAAAAAATGATTAACTTCTCATTAAGAAATTGGGTTGGAACAAAATCCTACAGCCACTACGTCCCATCAGGACTGAAATTGCTCACTCCTGCTTTATACCAATGATGTCCATTACTAGTCTTCTGATCAGATGTCACCACTATGTGTTACTTTATCATGCACTATTTAAGATAATGGCATGACAAACACTTTATCCATATATATGATTTGCTTTTGGTACACAAGTAAATGTTTTTTGTAGTTTAGCTAGATAGAAAGCAAATCTTTGATGTCAGCTCAAGTGCATTGGGTTTTTGATAATTGGCAATGACTTCTCTCTGGTATTTTCATCCTCTAATCTGTTTTTTAATTTCATCTTTGCTCTGTTTTGCCTTTTGGCTCCTTCCTTAGCATTGGAGAAACATACAGTATAAGGTTATATCGAAAAGACTTTAGAGCTAAAAACCTTCCCAAATCACCTCACACCAGAATATAGCTTTTAAGTCACTCTTCTGAATTATTTTGAATAAGATATTGTGTTATATACAATGTGATTAGTGATTACTTCTATGTAATTTCATATTACCAAGAGTATTTTCTTTTTAGTAAACATGTCTTTATTGTGTTTCCTCTACTTTTTAGCATTATGGATCTTGAAGGTCAATAGGATAGCATGTTTTTCAGTTGCAAGGATATGAACAGCAATGACACAACACTAGAACAAATCTGTATGTTTTTTAAATTTGTATTTCTCGGATGTTCACACAATGTAGTGTACTGTATAGCAGCCATAACATCTTTCTGAACCAAAAATTTTCTCAAAGACATGAGTGAAATTTGTGAAAAATGCTCTAAAAGAAATGCCTAAAAATTATATGATGGGTAAGATAAAATTTTAATCTTGTACTTTCATGCAGAATGGAGAGAAAAAAGTTTATGGCATAATACAAGCAAAATGACATGAAAAACGTCCGTGAAAACAAGAAAGAAAATCACATCCACGCACTAACTGTCCAGTTGTATACTCACAATGTGCAAAAAACTTGCTTTTTTGCTAAAATTTTGTTAAATGGATACAGTGCATATTATTAACAGGAAACAACAGTCACATTGGATTGAATTTTCAAATTGAAGACAGGACTCTTGATTAACACATGAGAATTCTTCTTGTTGAAATATCTTTTGGTGTGGTAGCAATTTCTTGTTTGCTTTTAAAACGCAAGTCAATAGTATTCTTCAATGTGTACACAACGGATTCTAACGGGGACAACAGGGTGGTGTAATGACAACCACTACCACCTCATAGCTGTCTTTTTGATGTTCGCACTTTTTTCCAGAATGCGTTTTTTTTTTTCTGGGTTACTAGAGATTTCCTCTTATCTCCCAATGATGTGTAAGTGAGGCTAAATTGGCCCCACATGAGTGAGCGTGAGTATGGTATGTAGTGGTAGCTCCTGACATACGCTTAGTGTTGCTGTGATTGTAACTGTGATGCTCCTGTGTCCCTCAATAAGGTTACCTGGCGTATTGCAGGATATATAGTCCATCAATTACTCTTAGCTAGATACCTGGAAAAAGCCTGGATTTAATGATCATCTCAATGACAGTTAGAATTATTAT
>NW_024380046.1:0-19626 GCF_016835505.1 Polypterus senegalus
GCTCTCAATCGCTACACTTCATAGGAAGTGCACAGAGACATAGAATGTCACCGCAGAGTAGAAACATCTCAACAAGGTCACACTCTCTCCGCAGACAGACACACTGCTGATGGCTGTGTCAAGAGGTTATTAAAGGCCTGGATCATTTACTAGACACTGAAAAAATCTACTGAACAATAACTGGTATGGATTTCATAAATTAATGTTATCAATACATTAAAAGTATACGCAGAAATAACAACTTACAAAATATACTGATGCATACAATTTACCAGCTGTTCAAAGTTGCTCACTCCAAAGAACTCATGAAATATGAACTCAGCACTGCCTGCTCACCCCATTACCCTCTTTGGCGAGCATACAGTTTTGCTTCTGTTTGTCTAACAAGAAAAAGGCTCAACATGCCGTCGCCAGGCACATTTGCCACAATCTGGAATCACTGATGTTGCTTCATGCCTGGTGCAAGAAAAAGCCCATTTCTTTGTCTAACCAAAACGTTTGAGTCTTAAATTTCTATAGATTGTACATATTCTTTACTTAACTAGCCAATCCAATGGAGAAATACTCTTCATACAGTTTTAAAGCAGTTATTGTAAAGGACATGATGAGGTTTCACAACTAAACAAGAAACATAAAAATTTTCCAGTTCAGCCACTTGCACTGTCACGTTCTGCTTTTCTCCTCTATCCCATTGTGGTTAATACATGTGACAGTAAGGCTAGTATGACATTATCTAAGGACAAGTACGTATGAATATACTCACCGCATAGATGTTACCAGAGTGTAATGGCTAGTCAAGAAATCTGCAGTGATGTCCAAAGCTGCATGGACCAAAATAGCTGCATCAGCAGAGAAATGGGCTCGATGCAACACATTGGCCATGTTGATTAGGGCCACATCTTTGTGTTGCCTGTTAATTGCAAAAAAGGGACAATGAAGGCAAACTACAAATTATTCCAATTCATAAAATAAAATGAAAACGCATTAGTCTGAATGCTAAAAAAAAATACAAAGCCAAAATTAGCAAATAAAAACCATCACAGCACTAAGAACATCATTAGCATACTTGTGTGATACCTACCTGAGAAACAACAAAACATGTGCTATCATCAAAACATTGAAGAAAAAAAAAGGAAGTTTTATGCAGCATTATTGGACATTATGTTAGAAAACCTAATTAGAACACGCCTGTGTTTAAAGTGCTTAAAATATTTTAACATTTGGAATGGTTTACTAGATGTTGCAAGATTGTGCTCTGTATTTAATACATCAAGCATCACACAATATTAACTACCAATATTTTACAATATTGATTGACACATTTATAATATAAAAAAGGCCTCAAAGTTAATGAAACAAAGTGAATAAAACCTTCTAAACACTTCACTACTCCATCCTCATGTCAAGCAGTCAAAAGATGTCACAAAACTAATGTATTCATTAACAAAAGACTTTAATGACACGTAGACTGAGCAATTCACATACCTGGCAAAAGTGAAGTGCCGATGCACATTCACTACGTGCCGGTTCATTTTCATTCGCCAATAAAAAGCAGCCATGTTATACAACACCCATGAGGAGGAATTCTACAAAAAAAAAATATATACATAATTGAGTATAAGCAATAAAGGACCTCCATAACCACTATAAACTATAACATTTTTATCACTGGCACTCCAAACCTGATGGCGGCTTCTTCCATACTACTGGAAGGATAAGTCTAATTTAAAAAAGTTGTCATAAGCTATAGACAACTCATTTTGTGACATGAATTTTCATCAAAGTATATGAAACAAGAGGGGGCAGTGCAAAAAGAAGGGATTATGCAACACCATCTTTACCTTTCACATACAAACATATTGCATTTTATCTTTTAATCACAAAACTTCATACTTCATGCCCTATGCAACAAACAGCATCGCTTGAAAAAATTTGTAAGAATAATTGACAAGGGTTTATTACAAAAAAAAAAACAAACAGAAGCTAATTAGCTTTTGGAAGCAAGCCCTCCACATATTTAATCTGCAGGTGCCGGTCATAAAATTAGAATATCATGACAAAGTTGATTTATTTCAGTAATTCCATTCAAAAAGTGAAACTTGTATATTAGATTCATTCATTACACACAGACTGATGTATTTCAAATGTTTATTTCTTTTTAATTTTGATGATTATAACTGACAACTAATGAAAGTCCCAAATTCAGTAACCTCGGAAAATTAGAATATCAATTAAGACTGATGCAAAAAAGGATTTTTAGAAATGTTGGCCAACTGAAAGGTATGAACATGAAAAGTATGAGTGTACAGCACTCAATATTTAGTTGGGGCTCCCTTTGGCCTGGATTACTGCAGCAATGCGACAAGGCAAGGCATGGAGTCGATCAGTCTGTGGCACTGCTCAGGTGTTATGAGAGCCCATGTTGCTCTGATAGTGGCCTTCAGCTCTTCTGAATTGTTGGGTCTGCGTATTGCATCTTCCTCTTCACAATACCCAGAGATTTTCTATGGGTTAAGGTCAGGTGAGTTTTCTGGCCAATCAAGAACAGGGATACCATGGTCCTTAAACCA
Source organism: Polypterus senegalus (assembly GCF_016835505.1). Lineage (NCBI taxonomy): Eukaryota > Metazoa > Chordata > Cladistia > Polypteriformes > Polypteridae > Polypterus > Polypterus senegalus. The sequence continues at coordinate 2,571 of NW_024380046.1, forward strand.
GGTACTGGTAGCTTTGGCACTGTGTGCAGGTGCCAGGTCCTGTTGGAAAATGAAATCTGCATCTCCATAAAGTTATCAGCAGCAGGAAGCATGAAGTGCTCTAAAACTTCCTGGTAGGCGGCTGCTTGACCTTGGACCTCAGATAACACAATGGACCAACACCAGCAGATGACATGGCACCCCAAACCATCACTGACTGTGAAAACTTTACACTGGACCTCAAGCAACGTGGATTCTGTGCCTCTCCTCTCTTCCTCCAGACTCTGGGACCTTGATTTCCAAAGGAAATGCAAAATTTACTTTCATCAGAGAACATAACTTTGGACCACTCAGCAGCAGTTTTGTCTTTTAGGGCAGGCGCTTCTGACGCTGTCTCTTGTTCAAGAGTGGCTTGACACAAGGAATGTGACAGCTGAAACCCATGTCTTTCATACGTGTGTGTGGTGGTTCTTGAAGCACTGACTCCAGCTGCAGTCCACTCTTTGTGAATCTCCCCACAGTTTTCAATGGGTTTTGTGTCACAATCCTCTCAGGTACCAGGTTATCTCTATTGCTTGTACACTTTTTCTACACATCTTGTCCTTCCCTTAGCCTCTCTATTAATGTGCTTGGACACAGAGCTCTGTGAACAGCCAGCCTCTTTAGCAATGACCTTTTGTGTCTTGCCCTCCTTGTGCAAGGTGTCAATGGTCGTCTTTTGGACAACTGTCAAGTCAGCAGTCTTCCCCATGATTGTGTAGCCTACAGAACTAGACTGAGAGACCATTTAAAGGCTTTTGCAGGTGTTTTGAGTTAATTAGCTGATTAGAGTGAGTGTGGCACCAGGTGTCTTCAATATTGAACCTTTTCACAATATTCTAATTTTCCGAGATACTGAATTTGGGACTTTCATTAGTTGTCAGTTATAATCATCAAAATTAAAAGAACAAAAAAACATTTGAAATACATCAGTCTGTGTGTAATGAATGAATCTAATATATGTTTTACTTTTTGAATGAAATTACTGAAATAAATCAACTTTGTCATGATATTCTAATTTTATGACCAGCATCTGTGTACCTAAGTATGATAGGAGTCTAATCACAGTGTTCTTTCCACTTAACTAGAGAGTCAGTCTAGTTCTGCATAATGTAGTGAAAACTGAATAACAACTGTGGTTTGTACAAAAACTGAGAGAAATGGAAATAGAGCTGGAGTACTTGTGAAAGAAGAAGAAGACGATTTAAATATGTTCCTAGGACCAGTCAAAGAGTCTGCAGCAAATAGAGAAGCTACAACAATTTACAAGGAATTTAGTTTAGCTGTGTGTATCCAGTTATAAAAACCAAACAACCACTTTTTTATATATGTAGCTTTTATATAATGAACACCAGCACAAAAGAACATTACAAGCACAGTTGCAAAGTACAACTGTTCAGATTGACTTTTTACAGATGGTGCAGATAATTGGCAGATTAATTAACTGGTCATTATTTAACTGGCAACCAGAGTTCAGCACTTACACCACTTTATCAAATTGCTTACAAACTATGCTGAAAATTCAAACATCCCACTTAATTCAATTTAGGGTACTGGAGGGTCTGACCTATGTCAGCAGAAAGAACTGTGAACGAAACCGAAACCAATCTTGAATGGGAAGACAGTTCATCACAGGTTCTACACACATCCACACAGAGCCGATATAAAATTGCTAATTAACTAATTTAAATATTTCTGAGATGGAATAGCGTCAAGAAAAAAAGACCACTGGCCCACTAGCAAAAGCTGAGGCTAAAAACTGAACTGGGCCAAAATGGACTGGATTAATAAAGTTTGCTTTTATCATTACTATTCATGGTGGCTCCAAAATCCGTATTAAACCCTACTCTCTCTTCTGTTCTTTTTTCGGTTTTCTGTGGTGGCGACCTGCGCCGCCACCACCACCTAATCAAAGCACCGGGATGTAACTATATTGATGGATTAAAGGCCAGAAGTCCACATGACCATCATCATCAAGTCCTTCCATGAGAACCCTGAATACAATGAGGACTGATTGAGGTCATTGATGTCAGTAGAATGCCTAGAGGGGGCTGCCGTCTGGGAGTTTTTTTTTGTTTTTTCTGTCCTCCCTGGCCATCGGACCTTACTATTATTCTATGTTTATTAGTGTTCTCTGATTCTAATTCTTACTTTGTCTTTTTATTTCTCTTTTCTTCATCATGTAAAGCACTTTGAGCTACATTTGCATGAAAATGTGCTATAGAAATAAATGTTGTTGTTGCTTTGTATCAAGATATGAGAAAACTGACAGAAAAAAAATTTAAAGATTTAAACTGTTTTATTACTCATGTACTATGCTTTGAAAGAGTATTTAATCTAAATGATGCTTTTTAGATAATAATAGATGTTAAGCTTATAATACATGAAAGTAGCAAAAATGAAACACACAAATATTACTTTTGCAAAGAAATGTATATCTTAATCACGTGTTATAGGCTGTTACATATACACAGTGTAGGGACAAAAGTTCAGATCATGCCAAAGATAGGGAAGAAGGTCTGAACCTGTGCCATCACTGCCAAACTGTTTTAAGAATACTTACTTTCTTATCTTCTTATATAATACGCTACAGTGGCTGTTCATTTGTCTGTCCAGGATTTTAAATCACCTGTAGCAAGAAAACCGCTTGAAGTATTGCCCTAAAATTCGGTACACATATACTACGTGACGTTTATTATGCGCTTTCTGGGTGATGATTTTTATTACTCTTTTTATTTTTATTTTATTATAGAAGCCACTCTCAGCAGCTGGGCAGCAGGGCGGCTGTGTGGCGCATGTGTATGGGTTCTGTTCTCATTCTCTACTACCTTCGCCGTCACTTCCTCTACCTCTTCATATCTTAAATCATTCTTGAAGCAGATAGAACATTTAAGTGCCAGCTTAAGAGAAAAATTAAGAAAAAACATACTAAGTAACTGCAACACAAAAACAGACTTAATCAGTTTTAACGCGAAAAGAAAGAAGAGAAGCAGCAAGCGATCAACCTCTGAGCAAACAAATGCTAAATGGACAGAGAAAGAGCATGAAAAGTAGGAATCAAGTGTATTCACTGAATGTTATGCAGTCTGCTGTTACTGCCTACTTATATTTTGTATTTAATATTTTATCTTTAAATTTATGTCCCTTAATAAATAAGAAAAAAAATTTATATAAAATTTTTCTGTCTCAGTATTTTTTGGGTCGTGGGGGGGATTTGTCAATTTAGGAGTTTCCTAAAAGAGTTAAGCAGGGTTAGGGATGTTAAATAAACCCATAAAACAAAGTGCTATGGATATATGATGAGGAAAGACAATAAAAATGTTGGAAAAGAGTGATGGGAATGGAAGTAAAGGGGAAGAGAAAGCGAGAGAGGCCAAAGCGGATATAGATTGATAAAGTAAAATAAGATCTGAAGGAAAAGGTCTTGACTGGTGAGGAGGTGCAGAACAGAGCTGTTTGGAGAAGGTTGATCAGGCACAACAACCCACGCTGAAGCAGGAAAAGATGAAGAAGAAGAAGAATGTAATTAACAGGATATCAGTCTACTTGACACATCAAATTGACGTATTCAGTAAGTGATTTGCAAAGCTTACAAAATGTACACTTGTTGATATTAAATATTCAAGTTATATTATAAAAAACAGAAATGCTGATTTCTTTTTTTTTTATAATAATGCATAATAAAGCATATGAGTGGTTTTACTGGATGAAAATACCGTTTACTATCTTAAGTATGCTTACTTTTTTCATGGCCTCATGAATTCGATGTCCCACTTCTTCAAAACTCCAATGCTTCAAAGATATGGAATTAAAAATAGAATCTTCTTTAGATAAGAGAGGAGCAGTCAAGTTCACCCTCTCCTGAACACCCTAAGGAAAAAAATAAAATCAAAATACTTTTACTTCAACCCATTCATCCAACTATCCACCTATTCATCTCTTTACTGATTTCACTTTTTTCTGGGGCAGTAAAAAAGAAATGAAGAAAAAAATATGTTTCAGAGTGAGGGTGTGAGATGAAGAATTAAAATTCTAAGACAGTTTTAACACTTTTTGATCAATGTATAATTTTATACGTTATTCTGTTTTTTATAACACTGCACACATAAATCTAAATGTGTTATTTAATAGTTTCCATGTCTTGATTTTTCTTCCAAAATGTAGAAAGTAGTAAAACAGAAAATCCCTTCAATGAGTAGGTGCATCCAAACACTTTACTGGTACAATATATAGGTAAGAGACATGGCAGGACATCACACCATTTATTTTTGTTGTTTTTTTAATTTATATTGGCATCCTTCATATTGTAATATACTTAATACAAGAACATGGATGAAGCACCCTTACTTTTTCAAGTACACATTTGAACAAAAGCATGTTTTTTAATATCTGCATTTAAATTTGAATTACGGTCTAATTTGAGAGCCCTTGTGTCTACTCACCCGTAGATGGTGAAAAGCATGAATGCTGTATGGAAGCTCTAGTGCTGTTGTGCAGTCAGGCACCGCTAGGTAAGGAGAAAGAGGCATTCTGGAATCTAAATAGTCTTCTGGACTATAAGAGTAGTACAAACATATTAAAAAAAAATGCTTTGATTTCATAACAACATGAAAGACGACCAATAAATTAAACTTTAATTACACTAAATATTACAAAGTCCTTTTACAAGCTTTACAAGATGCTATTATGTTGTAAATATCCAAATCCAACAAATGACTACGTATTACACAAAAAAAGATTTAATACCTAATGCCTTTACTCTCCAAAGAGATGAAAGTACCATCATAAAGATCAAGATCTCCCAGAGGAACTTTTGCTTTGACACAGTCCAAATCTTCTTTATAATGTCTTTGTTCTAGGCCTGTGTCTCTGTCTTCATTTTCCTCAATGTGGATTTTCTGTGCAACCAGCTGTTTCTAAAGAAAAGTTGCCAACAAAAAATATCTATTATATGAATGTGCATGCATACTTACAAGTAATTTTAAAACGCATACTTTCTCCAGAACATGTTGTGTGATCATCAGCAAATGTAAGTAATCTGTACACATGACAACAAGAACCCCATAAACCTATATGATGGCATTGCTAACTGTACTCACCATACTGAGTCCTGAATACAATGAAGTTCTGACTCTTCTTTGTTTAATGTGCCCATACGACACACTCCAATACCTCAGTCTCACTAAGGTTGGCTTTCTCTCTACATTGTTTGCTTGATGCTTGACAATAATATGCAAAGACACTGGTATTGGAACTCTTAATGAATTCATAAGCTTGCATCAACAGAATATTTGAAAATTTTGAACACTCCTCATATATTCATGCATTTGTTTTTACTGTGAGGAGGAGGTTAGAGCAGGCACGGATACAGCGCATTGCCGTACCCACCACATGACAAACCAACTCAGGACCCCAGTTTAGGACCCAAGTGCAGCCATGTAAAGGGTGACACCTCAGCACCACACAAGTTCAGATGGAATGGAACCAGTGGGAAGTTTGTTTATGGTGGCTGCAGTGCCAATGCTGCCAACCCCCAGGTTTTTCCCTGTAGGTTGGAGGGCCTACCTACAGGGCTGGGTGCAGATTAACGTCATACCCAGGACGGACATTATTTGATAAAAATTAAGAAGCAGGGTCAATTAGAAATAATTTTAGATAAATGTGATAATTGTGTGTCAGCACAAGCTTATGATGGTAGCATGTCCTATAAGGTTTGGGTGGCAACACACTTATGCAATTTTTGGCTTTACATGCCATGCCATTCCCTCAATATCAATAAATGTAACAACTCCAACTTTGTAAGAAAGCTCAAGGTTTTCAGTTTCAGAAAAGTGAAATTAGTAGGTAAAACAGCAGCTGGGACACCAGGTATTACTTTAAAGGGTTCTTCAAAAAAAAAAAACACATTTGAGCTATCTGAACTGAAAGTGTTGCTCGCTGAGCTCACGCAAGATATAAAGGAAAGCGAGAAGGCTAATGAGAAAGCAACGGCAAAGGCACTTGAGAGACTGAAACAGGAATTAAAACAGGAGATGAAACAGGCCAATGAATGTCTGCGACAGGAAATCCAACAGGCAAATGAAAGGCTGCGACAGGAATTCCAACAGGCAAATGAAAGGCTGCGCAAGAGGTCCAACTTGAACTTCGACAGGTGCTGGGCAAAATTGAAGAGCGCATTGAGAAAAACTCGCTAAACTGAGCACGCTTGCTGATCGATTGGAGCATCTTAGTGAGACATTCACAAATCGGATCGAAATAGCCGAACATCTAGCTTCCAGTGCCGAGGAAAGAGCAGTAAATGCCAGTTCGGAATGTAAAAAACTCGGAGAAAAACTTGGAGACAGACTGGCTGCTTTAGAAGATGGGAATAGAAGGGATAATGTCAGAATTGAAGGCCTGCCGGAGAATCGAGAAAGTTTAAACCCTGTGAAATTCGCAACTGAACTTTTTTCTAAAATAATCGGGGGCGACTTTAAAGCAGAATCTGAGATAGCAGCGCTTATCGCAGACGCTGATCAAACACCGCCAGACCCCGACCAAGATCTTTTATAGTTCGCTTTGAACGATTATCATTTAAGTTAGAGGTGATGGAACTCCTCAGGAAAAAAGGAAGATATTATATATGAAGATTGCCACATTCGCCTTCCCTGACTTCTCTCCAGCAACAGCTATTAAACGCGCGCCTTCTATAATATTAAACAGCTGCTACGGCAAGCCAATGTCAAATACGGCCTCCTGTATCCGCAAAACTGAAAGTGGAATGGCAGGGTCATTTCTATGTTTTCGCTAGCAAGGAGGAGGCAGAAAATGAGTTAAGAAAGCTGATCCCGGACTATTCTGATACATAATTGTGAGTCATGGCGGTAAATGATAAAGCTAGGATTAATAATCTACTGTCTGATCTATTTGTTTTAAAATACGGGTTTTTATCAGCATATATTCTCATATTCTTATTATTACTTATTATTATTATTACTTACTTATTACTTATATTACTTAGTATTACTAGGGCTAAATGTTTATGTTTTATTGTGCTTAATTACGTTTTCCTCCTCTTTTTTTTCTTTTCTAATTATTTCATGTGTACCCTAAATGAGACTGTTCAATATCATACCCTTGGTTTGCTGTTATTGCTATTACTGCATTAAGACTTGTTATGCTTGTTTTGGACACATCTTTAACACCATCACCTGGGTTTATTATCTGGGGATATCATCTTAATGCACTAAAATTGATGAAGATTATATGTATGTGTATGTGTATGTATGTATGTATATATGTGTGTATGTATATGTATATATATATATGTATATATATATATATGTATATGTGTATATATATATATTATATATTAAGTGCAAAATTCTTTTTTTTCTTTTTCCTCTTTTAAAGACTATATTGGTAACAGATATCTCTATCTTTTAACCTTAAAGCGCCACTGCATGGGGGCTTGATGTGCTTTGGACGTGCTCTGTCTCTGGGTATGTCAGAGGACTGGGACTGCATGAAGTGGGTTTTAGCCTCACCTGGGGAGGCAAAAAAGAGGGTGGGGGTTAAGGGGAAGAGAAAGAGAGCAGGCTTGATCTATATCTAATCTATCATCTCAATCTTTATAATTATAACTATCAACGTAATAATAAGCTGCATGGCAACAACTCTTGGGGAATAGGAAATTAAGACCTAAACTATTTCACTTCCAGTTAAGACTATAATATGACACCAAAAACTCAGAATCAGTGTCTCCATGATGGGACAGTTAACTCGTAAGCTGGAATGTTAAAGGCCTGAATCACGAATTAAAGAGAAAGAAAGTACTTTCTCACCTAACAGGTCTAAATGCTAAAATAGTATTTTTACAGGAAACCCACTTACTAAGTAAGGATCAGTTCCGCTGCAAAAAGACTGGACTGGCAAATGTTCCATTCTAGTTTTACAAAGAAAACTAGAGGGGTGGGAATTCTCATACATAGAACAGTACCATTTGTAGCATCAGATGTAGTATTGGATCCTGAAGGGAGATATGTGATGGTCATGGGAGACTTATCTAACTGTAAAATGATTTTGATAAATGTTTATGCACCTAATGTTGATGATAAGGAATTTATACAAAATTTATTTGCATCCATTCCCAATCTGAACACTCATAAACTTATAATGGCTGGGGACTTTAATTGTGTTCTAAATCCACTTTTAGATAAGACTTCCTCCACAGGGGAACGCAACTAACACCGCAAAGATAATTACAAAGTTTATAACTGATCACAACTTATCAGATCCCTGGAGGTTTTTAAACCCAAATTCAAGAACATATTCTTTCTACTCACCAGTACATCATTGCTACTCAAGGATTGATTACTTCTTTATAGATAATAACTTCTTGCCTAAGATTAAATCTTGTAAATACGATGCTATTGTTATTTCAGACCATGCTCCGATGATCTTGGAGCTGAAATTACTAAGCCCCATACACTCACCCCGCAGATGGCGCCTCAATCCGCTTCTATTAGCTGACGAGAATTGTACTGAATTTATATCCAAACAAATCGAATTCTTTCTAGAGACAAATACATCCCCTGAGATCTCTGCAGGAATACTCTGGGAAACTCTTAAGGCCTTCTTAAGAGGACAGATTATCTCATATCTTTCCCACAGAAATAAATCCGAAGCGAAGAAAGTAGCAGAGATAAAAAGTGAAATTACTAAAATAGATGAAGAACATGCCAGACTACCAAGCGAGACTCTACATAAGAGGAGGCAGGCTCTACATTCAGAATTAAACCTCTTGACAACTAAAGAAACCGAACAACTAATTTACAAATCCAGACATCATTATTATGAACATGGAGAGAAAGCTAATAAGCTTTTAGCGCAACAAATTCACAAGCAAGATGTATGCAACGCAATCTCGTAATTACTAACACTAATGGAGATAAAATCATCGAACACAAAAATATAATGTACACTTTTAGAGACTACTATAAATCCCTATATACTACTGAGTTTAAAGAAGACAATATACAATCTAATGCATTTCTGGATAAATTACAGATACCACAAATTGACGCTTTTAGTGTGGAGGACTCGATAAACCTCTGTCATTATCAGAATTACTGGATGCTATAAAGTCACTCCAAGGTGGAAAAGCAGCAGGCCCTGACGGCTACCCTGCAGAGTTTTACAAGAAATTCTCCTCAGCTAGCTCCCTCCTATTAGCAACATTTACAGAAGCCAGAGATAACCAATCTCTTCCACAAACCTTTCGCCAAGCACTAATCACTGTCTTTCCAAAACAAAATAAGGACTTATTACAATGTGCATCATACAGACCAATTTCACTTCTGAATAACGACGTTAAAATACTCTCTAAAATCATAGCTAGAAGGATGGAGAAAGTGCTCCCTCAGTAATATCACAAGACCAAACTGGATTTATTAGGGGCCGACACTTATCTTCAAATCTTCGACGCCTGTTTAATGTAATATACTCACCAACTAAATCAAACACCCCAGAAATATTATTATCATTGGATGCAGAAAAGCATTCGACATGATTGAATGGAAATACCTTTTACTATTTTGGAGAAGTTTGGGTTTGGCCCAACATTTGTGCATGGATTAAATTACTGTATACTAACCCAGAAGCTTCAGTTTGCATCAATAACATTTGCTCAGACTACTTTAAACTAGAACGTGGCACAAGACAAGGATGCCCTTTGTCACCACTGCTGTTTGCAATTGCCATTGAACCACTGGCAATACATTGTCGAAATACTGATCAGATAAAGGGGATTAGCAGAGAAGGACTGGAACAGAAAATCTCATTATATGCAGATGACATGGTACTGTATATATCGGACCCAGAAAATTCTGTGCCTGCAGTCTTAGCAGCACTCACAGAATTTCAAAAGCTCTCTGGTCTCAGAATTAATCTGAATAAAAGTGTACTCTTTCCGTGAATTCGCAAGCATATAATATTAGATTAGACACCCTTCCTTTTATCATTGCAGAACAGTTTAAATACCTCGGGGTAAACATCACAAGTAAACATAAAGCTCTTTATCAACAAAATTTCGTGCCTGCATGGAAAAAATTAAACAAGACTTGCATAGATGGTCAACCCTTCATCTCACACTAGCTGGAAGAATTAACACTGTTAAGATGAATATTCTTCCTAAGCTCCTTTTTATTTCAAAACATACCAATATACATTAATAAATCGTTCTTTAAGCAATTAGATTCAACAATAACCTCATTTATTTGGAATTCTAAACATCCACGCATCAAAAGAGCGACCCTACAAAGACAAAAGGCAGAAGGTGGCATGGCTCTACCTAACTTCCAGTTTTATTACTGGGCAAATATACAGTCGATAAGAACCTGGACACAAATAGAAGAACATACACAGGCATGGACCGCAATAGAAGTAAAATCCTGCAGTACTTCTTTGTATTCCTTGCTCTGTGCTCCAATAAACACACGCTATCGGCAATACACTAATAACCCAATTGTGCTCCACTCACTTAGAATCTGGAACCAATGTAGAAAGCATTTTAAGACGGAGAAGCTTCTTTCTGTGGCACCCTGCAAAAGAACCACCTCTTTCAACCCTCACAAACATATGCAGTTTTAATATCTGGAAAAATTTGGAATTAACTTGCTTAGAGATCTTTATATAGACAACGTCTTTGCATCCTATGAACAATTACATTCCAAATTTAACATTCCAGCTACAAATTTCTTTCACTATCTTCAAATCAGGAACTTTGTTAAACAGAACCTTCCAGATTTTCCTCATCTTGCACCCTCATCCACGCTGGAAAAATTATTGCTCAATTTCAAGGAGTTAGACTCCATCTCTACAATATATAAAATCCTTTTACAATCCCTTCCTTTCAAAGATCCAAGAGGACACTGGGAAAATGACCTCTCAATTAATATATCAGAAAAGGAGTGGAAAGTAGCAATGCAGAGAATTCACTCAAGCTCCATATGCATAAAGCATACAATTATACAACTCAAAATTATATATCGAGCACATCTGTCTCGACTAAAACTCTCCAAAATGTTTCCAGGGCATGATCCAACCTCTAACGTTGCAACCAAGCCCCAGCCTCACTGGGTCACATGTTCTGGGCCTGCACCAAATTAACATTATTCTGGACAAAAATTTTAATTACCTCTCAGACAGTCTTGGACTCACAATCCCTCCTAACCCATTAACAGCTGTGTTTGGGGTTCTTCCAGAGGGTCTTAAAGTGGAGAAAGACAAACAAATTGTGATTGCATTCACTACACTGTTGGCACGCAGACTTATTCTGATAAACTGGAAGAACCCAAACTCTCCTCTTTTAAGTCAGTGGGAAACTGATGTGTTATATTATTTAAAATTGGAAAAAATCAAATACTCAGTTAGAGGATCTGTGCAGACTTTTTCAAAACATGGCAGGATCTAATCAGTAATATTTTGAAATGAGTTTATAAAGCACAGAGAATTTGTTGATTTAGGTATTTTTTACAAGCCTTAAATTTTACACCATTTGGCTTGCTCTCTCTCTCAAGGGTGGGGATCGATCTGTTCTTAGCATAATTCTTTTTTTTTGTAAAAACTTGATTACTATGTATTGATTATAATAAAATTAATAAATAAATTAAAAAAAAAAAAAAAAACAAGGGGACACAGTTGATTAATGGTAATTTTGCAAACATTACCTTTTTTTTCCTTCACAGAACCAAAAAACTTTAATAAATTAAGAAACAGCGAGCCAGATAGTAATATTTGGAGCCATTCAAGTTTCAGTAATGAAATAGGTTTTGAAGAGCTATGGCAGGCTAAATGAATGGTAGTATTTGTATATTTTAGCCAAAGCAAAAAATTGGTTTAAGTTAAATATCTCCTGCAATGAAAATCTGGAACAACTGAAGCTGGATAAAGCATACCAGGCTTGTACATAGCATGGCATGTCTACCTCTACATTTTTTAACAAACAACTGCATTCTAATTTTTCACTGTGCACATGGAATCTAATCCTTCAACTTAGAATGTTCATATTTCTTCTTTAGAATATAACCAGCTCTGGATGCTTAGGTATGACTTATAAAGCTCCAAAGATATAATGCTGTCACTCTGTGCAATTTAGCTTATAACAGTATTGAGTTTGTTAATTTACATTAAAGCAACTTAATAAATATTATCAAAAAAGCAAAGTTAAAAGACTATTGCAAAGAATTTATATATATATATATATATATATATATATATATATATATATATATATATATATATAAACTGCTCAAAAAAATTAAAGGAACACTTTGAAAACACATCAGATCTCAATGGGAAAAAGAAATCCTCCTGGATATCTATACTGATATAGACTGGGTAATGTGTTAGGAACGAAAGGATGCCACATCGCTTAATGGAAATGAAAATGATCAACCTACAGAGCCCTGAATTCAATGACGCCCCAAAAATCAGAGTGAAAACATTATGTGGCAGGCTAGTCCATTTTGCCAAAATTTAATTGCAGCAACTCAAAATTGTACGCAGCACTTTGTATGGCCCCTGTGTTCTTGTATACATGCCTGACAACATGTGCATGCTTCTAATGAGATGACAGATGGTGTTGTGGGGGATCTCCTCCCAGATCTGGACCAGGGTATCACTGAGCTCCTAGACAGTCTGAGGTGCAACCTGGTGGCATTGGATGGATCAAAACATAATGTCCCAGAGGTGTTCTATTGGATTTAGGTCAGGAAAGTGTGGTGGCCAGTCAATGGTATCAATTCCTTCATCCTCCAGGAACTGCCTGCATACTCTCACCACATGAGGTCAGGAATTGTCGTGCACCAGGAGCCACTGTACCAGCATACGGTCTGACAATGGGTCCAAGGATTTCATCCTGATACCTAATGGCAGCCAAGGTGCCTTTGTCAAGCCTGTAGCGGTCTGTGTGACCCTCCATGGATATGCCTCCCCAGACAATCATTAACCCACCACCAAACTGCTCATGCTGAATGATGTTACAGGCAGCATAATGTTCTCCATGGCTTCTCCAGACCCTTTCACTTCTGTCACGTGCTCAGGGGTGCATCTGCCAATTCTGGTATTCTATGGCGAATGCCAATCAAGCTGCATGCTGCTTGGCAGTGAGCCTAGGGCCCATTAGAGGACATGGGGCCCTTGGGTCACCCTCATGAAGTCTTTCTGGTTGTTTGGTCAGAGACATTCACACCAGTGGCCTGCTGGAGGTCATTTTGTAGGGCTCTGGCAGTGCTCATCCTGTTCTTCCTTGCCCAAAGGAGCAGATACTGGTCCTGCTGATGGGTTATGGACCTTCTATGGCCCTCCCCAGCTCTCCTAGAGTAACTGCTTGTCTCCTAGAATCTCCTCCATGCCCTTGAGACTGTGCAGGGAGACACAGCAAACCTTCTGGCAATAACACATATTGATGTGCCATCCTGGAGAAGTTGGACTACCTGTGCAACCTCTGTAGGGTCCAGATATCGCCTCATGCTACCAGTAGTGACACTGACTGTAGCCAAATGCAAAACTAGTGAAGATTCAGTCAGAAAAGATGAGGATGGAAAATGTCAGTGGCCTCCACCTGTTAAACCCTTCATTCCTGTTTTGGGGTCATCTCATTGTTGCCCCTCTAGTGCATCTGTTGTTAATTTCATTAACACCACAGCAGCTGAAACTGATTAACAACCCTCTGCTACTTAACTGACCAGATTAATATCCCATAAGTTTCATTGACTTTATGCTATACTCTGATTAAAAAGTGTTCCTTTAATTCTTTTGAGCAGTATATATATATATATATATATATATATATATATATATATATATAATCCTACATCTGTCTGTCCAATTTTCATGAGAGAACTACCTAGCGGATTTAGATCGGTTCTTTTCTATAATTTGCTTGAACATTCTGGTTGATTTTGCGACTTCTCTCATCACACTAAGTATCATAGTTCGGTTGTGGTACCAAATTATTCACGTGAATCCAAGAGACAGGTTGCGGGCCGAGGAAAGGGGGAGGCAGGACCTCAGTAGTTGAGAGCCAGGCAGGACCCTCCTCATTTATACTCCAGCCTCACGTTCAAGTCACTCTACCTCTCGCCACATGTTAGAGCGTACCTTGCCTCTGCTTAGCTAGTGATATGCGTTTGTTCAGCACACATTATCATCTAGAGATGGTTAAAGAGTAATGTTTGACGTTTTTGAAAGAGAGTTCAGAGCTATGTGATATCACGGCCATGTTCTTTTATCCCCACGTGGGGGACACTCTCCCATCAGAGCTGAACATGATCAGGTACGGTGCCAACGTTTGACGTTGGAGCAGCACTCTACCTCCGCTTGGCCAGAGATACCTTCCCAGCTTTTTGCATTTTTGGCAAAGAGATCACAACTACATTCTCGCCCCGACAGAAAAATGAAAAATATTGTATATCAAGGGGCCCTCGGATATGAAAGCTATCAATATAAATTCTTCTCAATACAAATTATTTCATTTTTTGATGATTTTTCAAGTTTGTCCTGCTTCACTACTACACAGGTGGAGCCACGGAGAACAGTTAGTATAACATAATTTGAGGAAATGTCGCCTGGAACATGGCTAACTTGACACTCTAATAAACGATTAACCAATATTTACAACGCTTTATCTTTTTATATAATACGCTACCGCGGTTGTTCATTTGTCCGTAGACCTATTGACCTGAAATTTGCTACACATATGTGACGTCTACTATCCGCTTTTGGGGTGATGATTGACCTCCAAGGTTATTCCTCTTTTTATTTTTATTTTATTTTATTGTAGAATCAACTCGGCAGCGGCCAACAAGGTGACCATAGGTACATTTACACGTCGCCTGCTCTCATTTCCTACCACCTTCATATCTTAAATCATTCTTGAGGCAGATTGAAGACTTAAGCCAGCTTATGTGAAAAAATGAAAGAAACGTATCAAGTAATTGCAACACAAACTCTGACTTAATCAGTTTTCCCACGTAAAAGATGCCAATTACATAAGAGAAGAAGCTGGCAGCTAGGGTGAAGGGAAAGAGGAGCTGCTCAGAGAGCGGCAAGTGCATCAACCTCTGAGCAAATGAATGCTAAACATACAGAGAAAGAGAAGGGAGGAAAACTAGGAAATGCTCAAAGTCAAGTGGATTCACAGCACTATATCGCAGTGTGCGTACTGTATATTTATATCACAAATTGAATATTAGACTAAAAGGGGTAAGAGCTGGCTCTTCATGGAATATCAGTGATTTATATATGTTTGGAGAAATGGCATCTTTCAGGACTATGTATAAAAGTTCACCTCAGAATTATCAGATTAATTACCTCAAGCTCTTTCAGGTAGCTCACTCTTGCCTCTTGTCTCATAAAAATCACAAGGTCATGAGGATGTTTTTAAATTTAATGAAGAATCAACCTTAAACAAAAAAACACAAATTAATATTTCTAATATCATATATTATACATACTAACCAGTTCCAGAATTTGAGAAAAATAACAACATATACACATTACCTGTATTACAGTTTAAGCCAAATAAAGTTTAATCACCTCTGACATTAAACATAACAAAGTGATCGACTATAAACTATAAATAAAATAACTTCCTTAAACTTATTAGTCCTGGGACATGGCATAATCCAAGTCTACACAGAATGCCAGACCAGTCCTGGCCTATTCAAATACTCGCATGCACAAACCCATCCACAAAGCTTGCCAATTAAAATGGAGGCTAGGGATCTGCACTGGCAATTAGAAGGTTGCCAGTTTGAATTCTGTTAACCCCTGAAGTGACTCTCCTCCATTGGGACCTTGGGCATGGCTCTTAACCTGCAGTTGCTTCGTCCCGGGTATGACGTTAATGTGCATCCAGCCCTGCAAGCAGGTCCTCCAGCTTAGAGGGAAAATATAGGGTTTGGTGGCAGGACTGGCACTCCAGCCACTGTAAAAACTTGACACACCTCAGTGTGGTACTGAGTGTCACCTGCTGCACTCGCATCGATCCAGGTGGTTCTTTGTGTGGTGAGTGCGAGCGCTAAGAGTGCAGCAAGTCATTGCATCTTTGGGAAGTGGGAGGACAACCAGGATACCTGCATAAGAACCAACCACACAAGTAAGCTCTACAGGTGCCAGTCATAAAATTAGAATATCATGACAAAGTTGATTTATTTCAGTAATTCCATTCAAAAGTGAAACTTTCTTTTAATTTTGATGATTATAACTGACAACTAATGAAACTCCCAAATTCAGTACCTACAAAATTAGAATATCAATTAAGACAAATGCAAAAAAAGGATTTTTAGAAATGTTGGCCAACTGAAAGGTATGAACATGAAAAGTATGAGCATGTACAGCACTCAATATTTAGTTGGGGCTCCTTTGGCCTGGATTACTGCAGCAATGCGGCATGGCATGGAGTCGATCAGTCTGTGGCACTGCTCAGGTGTTATGAGAGCCATGTTGCTCTGATAGTGGCCTTCAGCTCTTCTAGAATTGTCGGCTTGTATTGCATCTTCCTTTCACAATACCCCATAGATTTTCTATGGGGTTAAGTCAGCGAGTTTACTGGCCAATCAAGAACAGGGATACCTTGGTCCTTAAACCAGGTACTGGTAGCTTTGGCACTTTGTGCAGGTGCCGGTCCTGTTGGAAAATGAAATCTGCATCTCCATAAAGTTGCAGCAGCAGGAAGCATGAAGTGCTCTAAAACTTCCTGTAGGCAGCTGTGTTGACCTTGAACCTCAGAAAACACAACCATCACTGACTGGAAACTTTACACTGGACCTCAGCAACATGGATTATGTGCCCTCCTCTCTTCCTCCAGACTCTGGGACCTTGATTTCCAAAGGAAATGCAAAATTTACTTTCCTCAAAAGAACATAACTTTGGACCACTCAGCAGCAGTCCAGTCCTTTTGTCTTTAGCCCAGGCGGGCCTTCTGCGCTGTCTCTTGTTCAAGAGTGGCTTGCACAAGGGAAACAGACAGCTGAAGGCCATTCTTCACGTCTGT
>NW_024380047.1:0-12500 GCF_016835505.1 Polypterus senegalus
CGTGAACTGGGTTAGTGAGCTTTAAAGTGGAGGATGAAGAGCAGTGTGTCAGCACTGAGGTGGCCAGCTATAGGAGTATGGAGAGTGTCAAGGAAGATGACCTTCATTATGGAGATCAAGATGGAGCAGTGACCCCGTTAATCTCTTCTCATAGCAGACACTCTTCAACTCCGGAGTCTTCTATTAATGTAAAATATGAATCATTACAGTCTGACAGAAAGGGAACTGAAGACATTTCATCTTCTAGAACTGAGGAAGGTGAGCCATCAACTAAGATGTCATCTGAAATAAGTAAGTGGAAAATAACAATCGGTGTACGTTTTATGGTCAGGTTAGGGAGTACCATCTTGCGCTTTTTTTAAAAGAAACTTAGACAGACGTTCAGACTATATTAAACATAGAGATTTCACTACATTTTACAGGGTTTAGAATTGCACTTCTTCCATTATTGTTTGTAACATTATTAAAACACTCTTAAGCCTGTTTTTGGTAAAAAAAAAAAAAAAAAAGTTTGTGAACCCTTTAAAATTCCTTTTATTTCTGCAATAATTCCTCCTAACTCTGTGGTCTGATCTTCAATTAAGTCCTTTAAACAGATAAACACACTTGCTTTAAACTAATAACCAACAATGAGACCCTTGTCATTCCTGAATACATTATTTAAACATGTGAACAGTCCAGTTTGTGACCCCCTGTCTTTAGAAATGTTCTCATCCTCCTTAGCTGCAATGACCTCCACCAAACATTTCCTACAGCTGCTACTCAGGGTTCAATTTCTTGTCTATTCATCATTTGAAAGTTTTCAGTTCCTTGATGTCTCAGGGTCCGTGTACTTTTTGGTATTTGAAATTTCATTTTAGCAAAAACGAAAATAAAAGGAATTTTCAGATTTTGATTTTTGATTAAAGAATAAAATGAGAGAAAATAAGGTATTTTGTAATTCTGTGATAACAAATAGCAGTCATAAAGTTAAAATTACACACACTTTTCTGAATTTATTTGTGATTCAAATAATGAAAGTGAAATAAGCTCAAAAACAACAAAACAGGCGCATTTTGTTGTCTGAAGCGTAAATTACTTCTTCTTCTGCATGATTTTTGATGACCGCGTGCGAACCTCCCAGCGTCCTCCTCACAAGACATGCGACCGATGGCCTTGAAGTTACACTGGCATCAGCAGAGGATGGACCATCACGTTGTTTTTCAGAACAGTAAAGAGTGACACTCTGGGGCGAGGACATGACTGCAGTAGCGTATGGATTAGCATCTTCCCGGTAAAAATACAAACTTTGCTTCATTGATGTAGCAGTTGTTTTATGAACAGTATTGTTATTACTTACTGTGAAGCAGCGAACATTTGGTGATTTCATTTACTAATACTAAGTCTGGCAATTTTTATAGTGCTAGCATTTTGAATGTGTGTAAATGTGTGAATAGTTCCTCATTGACAAATGTAACACATGTTAAGAAAACTTTCTGTAAATCACGCATTAAGCTCTACTAGCGTATTACACTTTTAAGCACTAATACTAAAACATTTACTAGCTATAGTAGCCGGTAAAAGTCAATGAACAACCATTCAAAATGCTAGCACTCTAAAAATTGCCAGACTTACTGTTAGTAAATGAAATCACCAAATGTTGGCTGTTTTCACAGTAAGTAACAACAATAATGTTCATACATACGAGCAGTTACATCAATCAAGCAAAGTTTGCACAGCTTGTATTTTACGTGAAAGATGCAACTCGATGTCCTCGTCCCAGAGTGTCACTCTTTACTGTTCTGTAAAACAAGCGTAATGGTCCATCCTCTGCAGTGTAACTTCAAGGCTGTTGATCGATGTCTTGTGAGGAATACGCTGGGAGGTTCATACGTGTCTTCAAAAATCGCATGAGAAGAAGTACCTCCCGTTTCAGACAACGAAAATGCGTTGGTTTTGTTGTTTTTGAGCTATAACACTTTCATTATTTGAATCACAAATAAATCCAGAAAAGTATGTGTAATTTTAAGTTTGTGACTGCTATTTATTACCACAGAATTACAAAATACCTTATTTTCCCTCATTTTATTCTTTAATAAAAATCTAAATCTGAAAATTCCTTTCATTTTCGTTTTTTCATGTTTGCTTCTAAAATGAATTTTGAAATACCAAAAAGTACACAGACCGTCTCAGGGATTCCTTAATTGATCAGCTGACTTCAGGTAAAGCTAATGAATCCTAAGCTCTTCATTTTGATTGGCCGGTCCAGAACACCAGCTTTCTTCTGTTTAAGCCTTTCTCTTGTTGACTTCTTTTTTTGTTTCGGTGCTCTTGTACCTCCAACCCACTGTGAAATGGGGACACACACATGGTGAAATGGATGGACCGGCATTCAAAAGACCCACACACCAGACCATGGGGTGACATTTATAAAACTTTGCATGGAATTGAGTGTGAAAATATGTGCACAAAAAAAAAAAAAAAACATGAAAATGTGTAATGTAGAAAAAACTCTGATTTATAAACTGGGTGTATGCACATTACTACAAAATTTACTTTTTATAAGTCACAGTTACTTTTTAAATATGTATATGTGAGCACTCTTTGAATTGCTATTCTGAAAACATTCACCTATGGAGCCTGCTAATCTGTCCCCTCTGTCTGCAATCATGATGCTGCAGAACTTCATTAGCTAGTAGATCAGCCTCTTCCTCCAGGCAGTTTGAGACCCCACCGCCTGCATTTGAGAATATCTGGCTTTGCTCTTCATCTGACAGTGAAAGATCATACTTGTAGTTACAGCGCCTCTCCTCTGTGCTCTGGGGTTCAGGAAAGGTGTAGGACAAAACTGTCTGTGCAGGAAGCCACTGTCACCTGGCACATGTAATGACATGATTGTTCTTGTCCATGTAAAGCACCATCACATCTTTCAAAGCTACTTTGTCTGAAAATAAATGAATCCCGGTTTGAGCCAGGCCGTGCAGACATGACATTTGTCAGCTACATCTTGGATGACTTGTGTATTAATAGAATGTCACTGCTTACGGTTAACAAAAGTAGCTTCAATCTTGCTAGGTGTCCTTTTTATAATATGAGTGCAGTAAAGTGTTCCAGTTGTGTTAGGAGAGCTGGACGCTGCTGCAGATTGACTTTTTTTTTTGGCAAAACATGTCATGTATTATGTGTGTGCACCCACACTTTATGAAAGCCAGATATAGCGCATTGCCATTCGGGTAATGGCATCCAGCACAGCAGGCATAATGGAGTGAAGCTTGGCTGAGATACTGTTGAGCAGTCGGCCAGTTCCCTGAGAAGAGACATCAACTAGCAGATACAAAGTGAAGACAAAACAGAATGTTTTCAGTGCAAATACATTATCATTGGCTCATAAAGGAACTAAAATACAATTTGTACATCGTAGCTATCATTTTTGAGGTATTCTGTTTGTCACATCAACTCACATTATAATAAGACTTGGTGAAATTAATTATGCTTGCAAGTTCTCATTAAGCTGGTTTGGCTGCATTTTCCTGCTTGATCAAGGGTGTCATCATTTCCCAGTTTCTCTGAAATGTTGTGTATGTCAAATTTTCTGTAAATAAACACATGCTCCCCTGTCAAGTTTTCTTTTGTAAATCTTGACGTTTGTATCGGAGGTTGCATACACACATTTCGACTCTAATTTTGTGTGTATGCAAGCTTTATAAATGAGGCCTTAGGACCGTTACTAGCCTCTCTACAGGTGTGGCAGAAAAGTCATGAGACTGGCAACACTGCAAGTGATCTGGTAACGCCTGCGCTGTTGTCCTTGATAGAGCACATGTATCAGTACCCTCCCATAGCTCAGTGCGAGTTTCAACTCCTTCCGTTAACTACGTGATTTTTGTGACTGCTATTAGCGAAGTTGTGTTTTTGGTTGTGCGTCACGCAAAATGGAACAGTAGAATTTGGAGCATTGTTGTGCCATTAAATTTTGTGTTAAGCTTGGAGAATCGGCAAGTGTGACGTTGAAAAGTTAAAACAGGCCTATGGGGAACATTCTTTATCCTGAGCTCAAGTTTTTCAGGAGGCCTTCAACTTGAAAACCAATGAAAACATCGAACGTGTGAACACTCTTGTGAGATCAGGCCGTCGTGTAACATTAAGAATGTTGAGTGAACAATTAAATGTGAACAGATTTACCGTTCATCAAATTTTGACTGAACATTTGCACATGTGAAAGGTCTGTGCCAAAATGGTGCCGAAAAACCTCACAATTGAGCAGAAGGACAATCAAAAAAATGCATTCCTGTGGTTCCCCAGCCCCCTTATTCACCTGACCTCAGTCAGTGTGACTTTTTCCTTTTTCCTAAACTGAAAAATGTCCTCAAAGGACGTCATTTCGGGACTTTAGAAAACATCCAAAAGAGTGTAACGGACATGCTGAAGACCATACCGGTTGAAGACTTCCAGCGCTGCTACCAACAGTGGGAACAACGCGTCTCCATCGGTGTGTAGCTGCCCAAGGGAACTACTTTGAAGGGGATAACATTGATGTTTCAAAAAAATAAAAACTTTGATAAATAAAAAATCAGTCTCATTACTTTTCTGCCACACCTCATACATACTGTAGGTGTCAACCCAGGTAGCCTGACTGCAAATTCAACAGGAGGCTTCAGCATGCACAGGCCCAAAATGGATTACTGGCTTAAATAGTTATAATAAAGCACTCATCAAATGCCAGTAAACAATTGAAGGACAACATCCCTGGCATCAAATATAAAGGGTGGGGGGTGGTCCTTCAGAAGTGACATTGGTGTGGCCCCACCTATTATGATCTCATCCACAAAATACAAAGATATTTGGGTAATTAATAAACAACACAATATAAACAAAACATGAAATTACATAATCAGAATGAAAAGCCGAGTAATAATTAAAGAATATTGAAAGCACTAAATAAGCAAAGATATTCTTTTAAATTCTTTTGTTAGCTTTTCCACCTTTATTCTTTCTCTGTATTATAATCTCCTCTTGACAATCTTTAAGAGTTCTTTTGATGTGACGTTGGTTCAGTTTAACTGTTGGCTAAACTAACAAGCTTGATGGTCTGATGAATGGTCTCCTCTTGTCTGTCGCATTTCTTATGTTCTTGTTCTGTATGTTCAGGAGCAGATTTTATGGAGAAGAGACAGCTTTGCCAGCCCCCACATTTCATTCCTTTTATTTGTCTGAGTGCCACTAAGCCACACCTCCAGTCTCATCTCATTGGTTGATCACCTGACTTGACGGGACTCTAAAGGTTTAAATGATGTGTTCAGCATTGACAGTCCAGTTGTTTGTGTGTTATGAGTTCAGGTTGATTGTGTTTGTCTGTTATTGTAGTGCAGTTGAGAGTCAGACCATATTCTCACAAGGAATTTGGACAGAAATTCAGATTCCAAAGGGTTTGCAAACATTTTCATGCATATGTAGACTGTATATGTAAATTTAAATTCTATTGAAGATTTTAATCAACACATTCTCAGAGCGACTTAATCCAACCGAGTGTCCATCTCGGTGTATCTTTAGCTAACAGTCTTGAGTTTGGCCTTTTTGTGTTGTAATGTGTACAGGAACACGGGGGACACAGTTGGCAACCAGTTATGGGTAAATTTTGGACAAACATTAGGATGTGGTTCATTACACAGAGGGCCACGGACACATGGAGTAAGTGACCAAGCGGTGTGGTACACATGAGGCGATTAGGAGCGTTCAATACTCGACTTGATGTTATTTTAGAAGAATTAAGTGGATAGGATTGGCAAGCTGTTAATAACATTTCAAGTCTAATTTTACAAAACTACGTTCAAGTCAAGTCAACCACCACCCATGAGAAAGAGAGCCAAGCCAACATAGTGAAACTTTAATAGTAGAAAACCTAAGTAAATAAATAGAATAGAAAGGGGAAGAGAATCTGCTTCCTCAGTGCTTTAAAAGCTTATTCTAAAATGTTATTAATTAGACCCTGCCAGGTTTTAAAAAAGTTTTGCACGGGTCCTGTAGGTGAGTATTTATTTTTTTCCAATTTCAAATAGTACATAACATCAGTTACCCACTGACTGAAAAGAGGTGAGTTAGGATTCTTCCAGTTGAGTAAGATAAGTCTACGTGACAATAGTGAAGTAAAGATGATTACAGTTTGTTTGTTCCTCTCCACTTGAAGCCCCTCTGTGAGCCCACCAAACAGCTGTTAGTGGGTTAGGAGGGCTTGTGACTCCAAGGCTGTCTGATAGGCACTTAAAGATTTTGGTCCAGAATGATGTTAATTTGGTGCAGGCCCAACACATGTGACCCAGTGGAACTGGGACTTGATTACAACGTTTGCAGGTTGGATCTTGACCTGGAAACATTTTGGACAGTTTTAAGCGAAACAGATGTGCTCGATTATATAATTTTGAATCGAATAATTGTATGCTTTGCACATATGGAGGTTGAGTGAATTCTCTGTATTGCTACTTTACATTCCTTTTCTGATATATTGATTAAGAGATCTTTTTCCCGTTGTCCTCTTGGATCTTTGAAGTGGAGAGACTGTAAAATAATTTTATATATTTTAGAAATGGAGTCTAAGTCCTCGAAATTGAGCAGTATTTTTTCCGGCATGAAGGAGGGTGCAAGATGAGTAAAATCGAGCAGTTTAACAAAGTGAAAGAAATGTGTAGCTGGAATGTTAAATTTGGAATGTAATTGTTCATAGGATACAACAGATCTCTAAGTGATTCAATCTCAAATGTTTTCCAGACTTTAAAAGCTCTGTATGTTTGAGAGGGAGGGAAAAGGTGGTTATCGTGCAGAGGTGTCACAGATAAGAGCTTCTCTGCCTGAAAGTACTTCCTGCATTGGTTCCTGAGCAATTTTCTGAGTAAATGAAGCACAATTGAGTTGTTAGTATATTGGCGATGACTTGTATTTATTGGGGCACAAAGCAAGGATTATAAAGTACTGCAGGATTTTATTTCCGTTGCGGACCAAGCCTGTGTCTGTTGATCTGTTTGTGTCCATGTCCAGGTTTCTATAGCTTGTATATTTGCCCCCCAGTAATAAAGTTAAAAGTTAGTGGCTTTTAACAGGCCCTCAATAGGCGCCCAATGCCCTTGACTCCTTCGTGTCACTAGTGCTTGGCCACTTTGACTGTTTTATGCGTGATTTTCAAGGACTACTTAAACATTTTCCTTAGTATGGATTTATAATGGCTATTTTTGTCTTTCCTTTTTCATGTGTGTATTTTGTGTGTGTACATACACATGTGATTAGAGAGTCATTGGAGGTTGTGAGGGGTCTGCACGAGCCTTGATCACTCCATGTGCTGAGTGTTTCTCTCGACCCACAATTGTTTAATATCCGCTTGCATGTCATATTTTTCTTCAGATGTGTGTTTGTGTCATCTTTTCACCAATTTGACCCCAGTTTTGTGAAAGCATAAGCATTACATGGTGGTTTTTTTTCAGTGTTTTTGTTTTAGAGACCTTGGTTTAGTTTTTTTTAAGGTTTTGTGGTTGGATTCTGGAGCTGCTATCTACATTATACATGATTGCTGTCAAGACATGGGGTAGACTCATTTTCACACCTCGTAGTGTTCTCTTTTGTTGCCCCTTTTTGTTTTACCCTCTTGTGTTTCTTTTTGGATTGTGAGGTTCTTCTCTTCTACTTGCAAGCACTTGACTGTTGCTGAGTTATTATCTTCCAAGTAGGTTGATACAGCCTGTTTGTAAGAATCATTTCTTTTAGTTAGACATTCAATGAGCTACCTTAAGGTACTACTGTGTGGCAGCATCCATCTTTTACCACTACTAAAAATTAAAATAAAATAAAACATGGAGTTTTGGTTCTGGTTTGTTGTGCTCTGCATGTGAAGGTTCTTAGTGTGGAGGTGTTTCACCCAGCAGGTTTTGTTCAATCTATGCCACACCTCCATATAGTAACACATTATATGCATCCTTTCTTCTTGTAAATTCCAACTAATCATCGGTATGGATGCAAATACATTTATCAATCCCTTGCTCAATAAATCACCTTCCCTGATTAATTAGCTAATTCCTCCCTCTTCACAGGCGCTTGCCAGGTTTCTTTTCAAGCTCAAAATTATGCTTATGAGAGAGAAGGTAAATGACCTTCTTTTGCGGTCTGCAGAATTGAAAGTTCATTGCCGGTGCTCTCTTTGCTATCTCCCTGGTGCTAAACTTAGTAAACTGTTAGCACTTGGATTGTGCAGATGAGACTTGTTAGCCTCCATGTCCCAGGTCGAGCATACAGTGCTAAAATAGAATTATATGTAATAGCACTAACTACTGTTTTGAAATTAATAAGGGTTTTTATTCTTTTACTATTATTATTTTTTCCTGAAGTTTCCCCTCTGCTGAACCCCATCTTTGGAAGCGCTTGATGTGTTTTTCAACTCTATTCAATTTTACCAAAACTCTTGAGGGAGGGGGATTAAAAACAATGATGCTGCCCTTCTGGAGGCCCCTGTTTTAGCTGAAAAAGTTAAATCCATTAACTTAATTTTTAAATCCATTTGCACAAAAAGAAAAAGTTCCTCTGGTCCAAGTGGTATGAATCCTGAAGTATATTTTGCATTTTGGCCACAACTGTGCAGTTTGCTGTTTCAAATGATCATGTGGGATTTTTCAGTGAGATTTGTGTTTTATTCATTTAAATTTTACTCTGTCCTCTTTTGTATAGCTCCAACATGTCAAATTCATATATTAGAATGCTTTTGCTTTGTTATCTCCTTCCTGTATTTTGAAATCAAGCACATCACTGAGTCAAGTGGCTTTGTGCTAAGTGTGTAGACATATCAAGAAACATTCTGTTGAATAAAAACACCTTTCTCATGTTTGTCATGGCACTCTATTTTAAACACAAACCTTTCCAATATAACAACAACTGAAGATTAATACTTACATATGTATGTATTTTACATAATACTAGCCAACCCGCATCGCATAATTATGTATTGATAGGTGAACACTTCCTGAAAGACACAGTTGTCCAAATGGGGTGGGTTTGAGGATACGACTGTAAGTGAATGAAAAGATGGAACTTTGGAGAGAGCATCATACAATTGTCGGTGACTGAAAACTGGAGGACCACCGTAGTGCCCCCACCTCCCAGAGCGAGGGATGGGGCTGGATGGCGTCCCTCTAAGAAGTTGGACGCTGAACCCTCGCGGGTCGCGTAACTATTTAGCAGGAGGGAGTCTCGCTCGTTATTGGAATTAACCAGACAAATCGCTCCACCAACTAAGAACGGCCATGCACCACCACCCACAGACTTGGGATAAAGCTATCAATCTGTCAATCCTCTCTGTGTCCGGGCCGGGTGAGGTTTCCCATGTTGAGTCAAATTAAGCCTCAGGCTCCACTCCTGGTGGTGCTCTTCCGTCAATTCCTTTAAATTTCAGCTTTGCAACCATACTCTCTCCAGAACCCACAGACTTTGGTTTCCTGGTTGGCTGCCCTGCGGGTCATGGGAGTAATGCCGTCAGATCACCATTCAGCATTGTTTATGGTCGGAATCATGATGCTATCCGATTGTCTTCGAACCTCCGACTTTCATTCTTGATTAATGAAAACATTCTTGGCAATTGCTCTAACTTGAATTGTTGGTGGGCGGGGCTCTGTCGTGCATGTCACATGGTCTGTATTGGGTACCATGGTCGGCCGCTTAGTAAATTTTTGGTGGGCTTGGCTCTGTGAGTTGGTGGGCGTGGCTCTGTCTTGCGTGTGTCTTGCTTGCCATGGATTTAGTGAAGTATATATATAGATTCTAAGAATATGATAAAAACCTGATGATGTATTTCTGTAATGTAGTATCAATAATAATCTTGTTGATTGTGCCTATCTTATGTGAACTCTTTATTTTACTGATTAAACTTTTTGGCCCCACTGATTATGCTCATGTAGGGACTAGTTGTAATATGACTGAAAAAATGAACAAGTTAAATATCTTTCCACACGTTACCTAAATATTAACAATTGCTTATGCTTATCAAAGTTTGTTCATAAATCCACCCAACACTTGTTATTTCATGTTGTAAGATAATGTCATTATTAAAACTGTGGATTAACAACTAAGCTCTTTTATTCTTTTAAAACCTATACAGGTATAAAACTTCACTGCTGTTCTGAATGTGGCAAAGAGTTTTCTGAAATGAGTAATCTTCAGAGCCACAGAAGAATTCACACAGAAGAAAACCCGTATTGTGGCCCTGAATGTGGAAAACAATTCACTTGCAGTGGTACTCTTCAGACTCGTATTACAACTCGCACAGGAGAGAAGCCATATTGCTGTTCTGAATGTGACAAACAGTTTTCAAAGGGAAGCAGCCTTCAGAGCCACCAAAGAATCCACACAGGTGAAAAGCCATATGACTGCTTTGAATGTGGTAAACAGTTTTCAGAAAGAAGCCAACTTCAGGGCCACAAAATAATTCACACAGGTGGGAAGCAATATTACTGTTCTGAATGTGGTAAACAATTCCTGCGACGTAATACTCTTCTGAGGCACATTAAAACTCACTCAGGAGAGAAGCCATATTGCTGTTCTGAATGTGGCAAGAAATTTTCAAGAAGAAATAACCTTTCGATTCATGAAAGAATTCACACTGGAGAGAAGCCATATTGCTGCCCTGAATGTGGAAAACAATTCACTTACAGTAGTAATCTTCAGGCACACATTAAATCTCACTCAGGAGAAGCCGTACTGTTGTTCTGAATGTGGTAAACGATTCCGATGTAATGCTCTTCTAAGGCACATTAAAACTCACTCGGAGAAGCCATATTGCTGTTCTGAATGTGGCAAGCAATTTTCACAAAGAAATCACCTTTCAGTTCATGAAAGAGTTCACACAGGAGAGAAGCCATATTGCTGTCCTGAATGTGGAAAACAATTCTCTTACAGTAGTAATCTTCAGGCACACATTAAATCTCACTCAGGAGAGAAGCCATACTGTTGTTCTGAATGTGGTAAACGATTCCCGCGATGTAATGCTCTTCTGAGGCATATTAAAACTCACTCGGGAGAGAAGCCATATTGCTGTTCTGAATGTGGCAAGCAATTTTCACAAAGAAATCACCTTTTAGTTCATGAAAGAGTTCACACAGGAGAGAAGCCATATTGCTGCCCGAATGTGGAAAACAATTCAATTACAGTTGTAATCTTGAGACACACATTAAAATTCACACAGGAGAGAAGCTGTATTGCTGTTCTGAATGTAGCAAAAAGTTTACACGGAGAAGCCAACTTCAGATTCACCAAAGAATTCACATAGGATAGAAGCCATATCCCTGTTCTGAATGTTGCAAACACTTTTTACAAAGAAGCCACCTTTTGACTCACACTGGGGGGAAGCAGTTTGGCTGTAATAAATGTGGCAAACACTTTTTAAAAAGACATACTCTTCAGATCCACCAAAGAATTCACACAGAAGAAGCCATATTGCAGTTCTGAATATGGAAAACAATTCTCTGAGAGTAGTACAGTTCAGATACAGATTAACACTCACACAGGAAAGAAGCCATATTGCAGTTCTGAATGTGGCAAACCATTTTTATATAGAAATTATCTTCAGTGCAAGAGAGAAATGTTTGGATTAGACAAACACACCGAAGTAGTATTCATTCACGGAAAACTGAAATCAGCTTTGTTGAACATTATCCAATAACTTGACCAAGAGGAGACCTAATTAATAGTTGGGAATTAATGAGGGTGTAAACATAAACCATAAAGAGCAGTGATTGAAGATCAGTGAATACACAAAAAGGGTAAAATTGTCCTCAAATAGCTTTGCATTAAAATCCCCCTTTATCATTAGGAATCCTTGATGGTGTTTCATCCTTTTATAAGCAAATCAAGGTCTTCATAAAATGTTTTAATTTCTTTCTCATCTTCATCTTCTGTTGGGAGTAAATCTGTCTGAGTTTTTAGCCTGGCCACTGGTGTTCCCTGTATGGTTGCATACATACTGTAGTTCCTTCAGATTATGTTTTATATGAGATCAGTGCTTTATGAGTTCTTCCATTTAGAATTAGAGCAACTGCTCTTCTTTTATGTTCTGATCTCAGGTATATCTGTATTTTCTTTCTGCCCTGGTGAGTTTGTGTAGAAATGTCCCTCATTATTCCTGTAGGCCTCTGAACTCCCAAAACCAACCAGCCCCTGCCCAAAACCAGGCACCCCACCCCCGGTTCTTGGCCAGAGTGGGGAGTAGATCCAATAGTCATTGCCCATGGTGGTACAATTGTCATACATCAGGACAGGCTAACAATTCTGCAGATTTTGGTGCAAAACTGAGGAGAGAAACTGACAAGGTGGTCTGCTCTGAAGCTCTGTGCCATCCACCAGTCCAAGTAAGGTTGAGGAGATTAGAAGGCTTAATGTACGGCTCAGGTCTTGGTGTAGGATAGAAGAATATAAGTTTATGGGGCTTACGACTCCTTTTGTACCTGATTGGACCTGTTCTGCCACAACGGGTTACATTTGAAGCCAGTCCTGGGGGG
>NW_024380047.1:17500-33426 GCF_016835505.1 Polypterus senegalus
CAATTGACAAATGTGCAGCATGAATGACAAATAACACCGATTGGAGATTTGTTAAACAAAAAGGTGATTGGCCGCGACGTTTAAATTTTTTGATTGGCTGATCTGTGCCTGACATTCGCAAATCTAATATTTGATTGGCTGAAGTCGAAAATGATATTCACGCCCATTTTACTCTGATCTGCAGCAACATCTAATTGCCGATTCGAGCCGCTCCGCTGTTTAAATCCATTCATCTGGATATGTGAGCACCGGCGGACAAATAGAAATGCGGGTGTCCTGCTGGGCAGTCGCTGAGAGGGCACAGGACAGTACTGGTGCGTACTTGCACTTCTCCAACTGGGAGGTCCTGCTCGTTCACATAAATTTCGTAACGAGAGACTTTTTTGCTGCCTCGTCTATCTGATGGCACGCGCATTTGTTGTTTCTGATCTCTTCACTCACATGCGCGCGGCGCTTTGCGTTTTGATTTCACGCATGCTCCGTGCCGATGTCGTTAAGCCGGTCGATAATTTGCATACCATGCGCAGACGCACCTTCTCTCTCACTTGCAGTCTTAATTTATCGCTGTTTTCATTTCGTTGTGTCGGGGTGCTGTCTCATTAAAACCTTACAATGTAGTTTTAATTAAGGGTGACAGAAAGAACATTTTCTCCTTACTGAAGTACAGAACTTGAAGTCCATGTCCACCCTCTCCTCTTCTGTTTGTCCTGAGGGTTTCGCCCTAACCATGCAGTTTAAATTTATTTATTTACTAGCAAAATACCCGTTCAGCGGCGAAGTACTGCCTTAAAAGTTTTATTACAGTTTTTCTCAATTGCTAAAACACAATTTCTGAAACCTTTCTCCATTTTCTGAAACCATTAAATACGAAACCTTATCTTCAAGCACTATTTACAAAACCTCTGACTCCTCTTGCAAAATGAAACTTTCGCCTAAAAACAGTTTTACCTGTGTTCAAAATCAAGCACTGCTCTCAAATCAAAAACAAAGTGATCAAAATGATATCCACTATCAAGCAGTCAGTAAACAATACAACAAAAAACAGAAAACACATTGTTCAAAACATATAGTTTTAGGGAGAAGCAAATTTTAATCTCAATGTTTTGGGCCCTACAATGTGTTCATAGTACAGTAAACAGCATACAATGCACTGTACTACAGTATACAATACTAAAAGGCACAAAAATCCGCGACAATTTGCTTCTTCTTGTCTTTGGGCTGGGTTAGGCCAGAGCACTTCGTCAACATCACAAGCAATATTGTCTCTCCTGATGCAACGGGGGAAGAAGCCTCTTGTGTGCCGTATCCAGCCCTGACATGATTCCTCACCTATATCACCACAAGCTAAATCCATGGCTTGCAGAAGACTTACTCTGGTGTAGGGTTGTCTATTATACACTTTCCATCTCCAAGAGGAGAAAAACTCCTCAATCGGATTCAGGAAAGGCGAGTAAGGATGGAGGTACAAGTTCATAAACTGCTCATTGATGTTAAACCATTCCCTTACCGGAGCAGCTCGGTGGAAACTGACATTGTCCCACACTATCACATAGGTGGGAATGGGATTCTCATTTAGCTCTTGACCCTGATGGTATTGAACCTGCAGCTCAAGTAAAATCTCTCTTAGATTGGCAATAAATCTTAGAAGGTGCTGGGTGTTATATGGCCCGAGTGTAACATGGTGATGTAGAACATCATGGTTGCTAATAGCAGCACAGATTTTGACATTGTCACCTCGTTGACCAGGGACTTCAACAATGGCCCGCTGTCCAATGAAGTTTCGGCCTCTCCGTCTCCTCTTTGTTAGATTGAAGCCTGCTTCATCTACAAAGTTGAAGTCATGGGGTCTGACCAAGGATTCCAAGTCAAATATTGTCTGTGTAGAAATACAATATACTGCATTTAGAATTTTGTAAGTCATACAGAGACAGTGCTATACTGTAGAGAACAATTAAGCCTACTGTATGCACTTCTGATTCACATACATTGTATGTACTGAAGAGTAATGTCATTCACATAGTATGTGTTAGTACTGTAGAAAATCTGGATTACAGTAAATGTTTCTGAATGTACACTTACTTGCACATACCGAGCTCAGAGTTCTTTCACCCTTGTGAGTTGCGCTCAAAGGGTACTTTGTATACTTGTTTCATTCGCATCCTGTTACGATGGAGGACATGGTCAATTGTGGAAATGCTCACACTGTTGATTCCCTGGAAGTGTGTGTTGTCTTGTATCACTCGTTCCTGGATTTCTCTGAGTCGTATTACATTATCTTGAAGGACCATGCCCACTATAATGGCCTCTTGCTTTTGAGTGAATAAAGCTGTCCTTCCACCTGCATGTGGCAGCCTTGCAATTCTACAAAAAGTAGACGTGCAGTTACAACAAATATTCATGCAGTACTATACATACAGTGATGAACTTTACAAATGTCTATTGAAACAGTTGCATATAGTGTAGTACAGGAAATTTGCAATTACAAAAATAGAGTAGTATACTGTACCTGTTCTCTTCTCTGAACGTCCTTACTATGGTGGACACAGAAAATCAAATTGGGTTGCACTCTTAGTCCTGCTTCCCTCATTGTCAGTCCATGGACAAGAACAAGGTCTATGACTGTTGTTCGAATTTCATCAGATATTTCCACTCTTTGTCTCCCTCCTCCTCTTCCTTGCCGCCCTCCTCCTCTTCCTCTTCCTCTCCCTCGTCGTCGTCACCCACCTCGCATACACACTTGTCCTCTCACATTGTTTCTACCTTCAACAACCTGTTTGCTCTCTGAACTGGCTTATATTGGCTCTGTCACATCATTTGAAACAGGTGACATCAATTTTGAGTAGTTGTGTTCAATCAATGATATGTTTTCTCTAATTGTATTTCAGCGTTGCTACTTGTGTTTACCAGTATGGATGACGTGTGCATTAGAGTGTAGAATGTGTTTTGAGAATGAGAATGTGTTTAGAGCTTTGCTGAAAAGTCTAAGTAAGATCTGCATATTGTGTTTTACCATGTGAAATGGTTTAAGGTATTGACAACAGACTGCACAATTAGCTAAATGAGGTCAGGCAACTGAGAACTTTCTTCATCCAATGGGTTTTAGTGTTTTAGCAATTGAGAAAAACTGTAAGAAGAAATTTAAATCTTTTTAAACTGAGGGAAAATATACCAATGTTGTGATGTAGGATTTTGCATATAACTTGATAAATGTTTTGTATGTCTTTATTTATAATTTAGGCAAACCAAGTGGTGAGAGGTATTCATGTTTGCCTTCCCCCATCCCCCTTTTTACGACTGTCTCTTTGTAATTTTATGACAGGATTTGGGGGGATGTGTCTAAACCAGTTTGATCTCCCTCACAAAGCCAGGTTAGTGTAACATATGGTCATGGGGGGGTTGAGGTGTTAAATGTACTATTTCTCTCATTGGTCTGAGATATGGCTGTTTGGAATTGGCTAGTCTCAGAGGCCTTTAAGTACCATGATGTCCTATTGGTTCTAGGAATTGGAGAGAACATCTATAAATGTACTTGCTCAACCACATTCTCTCTCTGACTGACTCACATATGATGAAGAAGCATCTCTCTTGCTAACCTGTGAGGATGAAGACCACACAATGAAGAGCACAGCTCAGCAGCCATATTGAACAGACATGTGGCTGAAAGCTGAGCACCAACGATGCCTTAACTAGAGCCATTTTAAGTAACTGCAAGTCTGTGTGCCGCCTGAATTACACACCACCATTTAATCAGGTTGTATGGTTGCCAATATTCAAATGTACTTTGCATTTTGTTATTATTTATGAATATTATCAGTAATACATTATTTTATGTGTAACTTAACTCCTGCTTGTCTTTTTACTACATCTAATTGCCTGAGGTTATATATTACTCTACCAAGATAAAACAATTGGCGTAGTCGGCAGGATTTTGGGGTAACCAAGTTTTGCACCCTGTTTGCAATACTGTTTTGATGTATGTGTTTGTTTATGTATGTGAATTTTAGGGCACCCAGTGTACAAATGCGGTGGAAGTAAAACTTTGTTTGGTTGCTGAATTGAAAATAACCAACAAGGTGTAGAGACTTCATGTGTGTCACAAGGACACCCGCATGTTTGTTAGTACTGGTGGTAGTGAGTCCCTAATTAAAGTGCTAGGGAGTGGTGAAAGATGCATGCGTCATTCATATGGCATTTAAGTGGTTAAAGTGCTAGGGAGTGATGGGACATGCATTCGTCATTCATACAGTACTTATTCGTTTAGAATATTTGTGTATGTACGTGTATGTTTGCTTACAGGGGCAAAAGTAGGCCAACCCATAACGAATTTGGTAAATTGTATTAGAGTAAATTGTAGACTTAGAAATGCCTAAGTTCATTTTAAAGTCAGCCATCTTCCAGTGGAGTGGCAGAAGGAAGCAGGCTAAAGCTAGGAAACCTGTAGTTCAGGTAGAGAAAGCAGAAGCTGAGCTGAGTGTGCCACAAAATGGAAGGGGGCTGGAAGGATTAAAAGCAAGAAAACAGAGATCAGGTTTAAAGAAGACAGCTGCTGTTATAAGAGGTTTACTATCTTGTATTATTGGTAATAAGGAAGATCATGATGAGGAAGAAAATAGCAAAGTGAAAGAAAGTAAAAGTTATG
Organism: Polypterus senegalus; assembly: GCF_016835505.1. NCBI lineage: Eukaryota > Metazoa > Chordata > Cladistia > Polypteriformes > Polypteridae > Polypterus > Polypterus senegalus. The sequence continues at coordinate 22,140 of NW_024380047.1, forward strand.
GAATGTTGAGTGAGAGTTTTGAAAGATGTAACAGTTGGTGTGATAATTGTGAAGTGTTAGCATGTAGAACACCCACTGCTGAAGTGGAAAGCGCAGAAAGCAAGGGAAACAAAGAGAGAAAACCACCCATGGTAAAAGTTAGGGCAATAGTAACCAGATCGGACTGGAACCCTAAAACATGGGTGGGTGACTTACATGAGACAGATAAAGAGTGGGAATGTGAGTGTGAGGAAAAGGAGAGAGATGAAAGGAAGGGAAAACAGCAAGGGTGTTTTCTTCCTTTATTCTCCACTGCACCACAATCTCCAAGTAATTCTGAGGTCTGTCCAGTATTTAAAGAGCATGCTACACTGATAGGTATTTCACCACTGTTAGGAAAGGTAACCAGTGCTGCATTGAAATTTGATTTAGGACAAAGAGAAGCAAAGGGAGAAGAAAGAGAAGCAAAGGGAGAAGAAGAAAGAAGAAGAGGAATGGACGAAGACGGCCCTGGTCGTCAGAAAGGCATCATGAACACCGACTGCTAAATCAAACGCCTCCCTGGGACCATTACCCCCGCCAGGATTTAATTCAGGGGGGTGCATAAAGAGATTTTTTTCTTTCTACGCTCCCCCGCAACAAAAACTTTTTGTATATGTATGTGCCCATTAAATACCTGCCAATACAGTCGCTATCTCTGAACAGTACAGAGCAGTCAGTTTTGCATAGATAGATTAACCACTTAAGGCATGACCTAATTTTTAATTTTCTGACAAAAAATCATCGACTTTTTTTTGTTATCATATGATCACTGGAATATAGTTAAAAATGTTATTGATGTATTCAGTGGCATAGGTAGTGCTTTTTCCTTAAGTTTTTAATGTAATTTTGTAAGCACTTACATACAGCTAGACCTCTTTTTACGCGGTTAATAGTTCCGATTTCTGGGAGAACAGTACACTTTAGAGAAAAATATTTCAAATAAAAATTGTAGACATTGATAAGTTCTACAACTTTTATGATAAATATTTTCTCTAAAGCTACTATTCTCCCATAAATCGAACTATACCGCGTAAAAGAGATCTAACTGTACACTATATACTTGTATGTTGGTAAAATAGATATAATTATTTTTCGGGGTTTTAAAGTATTAGTGGCGTAGAAAGAAGGGGTTGGGGGAATTATAAATTTTAAAAAAAGTTTACATTTTTTTTCGCATTTGCATAATTATTTTGAAAATACATTTTGTAGCTATACACCTATACATATAATAACAATACACAAATAATAGCACGCTCTGAATGCAAAATATTATTATTTACGTAATAATTACAAAATAATGAATGCAAATGACAAAAATATACCACTATCGAAGCTTCAAATTATAATTAGATACTACCTTTTGCTTAAGACACGCCCAGTTGTCTTAAGCAAATGCAGTTGATTGGTTACATAATATGTATGCTCTTATATTATAAGAGCAACCACCGTCATCATACGACCACGTGAAAATCGGACAGTATAAGCCCGCCGGTCGTCTCACACACGACGGCATGCCTTAAGTGGTTAATGTGAGTGTTAAACAAGAGTGTCAAAATAAACAAACGAACGAAAGTATATTCTAAACCGTATGGTTTTTCTCATGGTATAAATATAAAGGTATGTTCATAAGGGAACTAAAATATTATATGACGTTACTGTGAACAAACTTCTATTTTCAGAAAGTTTAAGAAAATTTATTTTAAGAGAAAAAGTATGCGTTCTATATTATTATGAGTGACATAAGACGTTTTTAATTTCAACCAAGAAGCGCAAGATCGATGATTTAGATGATGGTTTACGTACAACTGCAGATCCTATCCGAGTACCAGCACAAGCCACGATCAAACTAGCATTGGATCAGAAAGTACCACTGATGAAACTTCGTTGGATGTCAATCCCAATTCGTCGATATCGGGTTGTACACAAACACCAACTGTCATATTGATGACGAACTTCGTCTGAAGCTGCTGCAGGAATGTTGGACTCCTAGTCAAACGTATGATTTCAAGAAAGATGCAAACCCTGAAGCTAAACGTCTCTTCAGATTGGAATGGCTCAAGACATATCCGTGGTTAGCATATTCAGCCAGTGCAAGAGGACCTTTTGTCGAGTTTGCGTCTTATTTCACCTCCAGTTCAACGTGGTCTGCAACAATTTATCCTTTCCCGTGTCTTAAATTTCACAAATTTCATGAAGTTGCACAATCTCACGCCAATTCCCAATGGCACATCAATGCAATAGCTTCTTCCATCCAGTTTCAGAAAATAATGAAAAAACAACAACTCAGTATTCGTTAAATTCTGGATTCAACATACCACAGAAAAATTGAAGAAAATAGAGACAAGCTTCGGTCAATTACTTCAACAGTTTTATTTATTGCTCAGCATGAGCTTCCTCTTCGGGGAAAAAGTGATCAAGGTTCTGTCTTTACAGATATGTTGCATTTCCAATTCAATCAGGTGATCAAGTTTTAAAAAATCATTTGGAATCTGGACCAAAAAATGCGTTATACATATCCCATCAGATTCAAAATGAGCTGATCCAAACCTGTGCAGATATTCTCAAAGAACAGATAATCTGCGAGGTTAAAAAAGCATCCGTTTTTTCTGTGTTGGCTGATGAGACTGCAGATATTAGTGGAACAAAACAACTATCCATTGGTGTGCGATTTTTGCGTTGCAATGAAGGCACGGGCAGTTGACAGTGTGCGAAGAATTTCTGGGTTATACTCTGTTGACCAAATTGGATGCAGTATCAATCTCAGAAGCAATCCTTCAGTTTCTGAATGATTGTAATTTAGATTTGTCGCGACTTGTCGGTCAAGGTTATGACGGTTGTTCTACGATGGCAGGTAAAGAAGGTGGTGTTCAGAAGCTTATCAGAGACAAGCACCCTAAGGCTTTGTATTTTCATTGTGCCAGTCATATATTGAATCTCGTCATTAATGACTTGAACAATGTCAAAGAAGTTCAAAATGCCAGTGGCACAACTAAAGTAATCAACTTTTTAGAGAGAGCACTTTGACGATCTTTGATTCCTAATATTCCTCTGTTTTGTGAAACACGTTGGTCGGCAAAGTATAAAAGTATCAGAATATTTTCTGAGAACTTTTGGTAATTGTCCAAGCGCTAGAAAAGCTTACAGAGGACAGTGAACAAAAACACAAAGGTTAAGGCTCATTTGCTGTTCACTGCTATTACAACTCCAACTTACATTTTGGCGCTTTTAGTAATTGCTACTTATTCGCTAAACTCGAACCTGTGTGCAATCAGTTGCAGCAAGTAAATATGAACATTAAAGATGTAACTGCTCATATAATTCAATTAATAGATGTGCTGCAATCCCATCGAGACAATGTTTCTGAAGAGTTTTCATTGATTTTCAAAAAAGCACAATCGATTTGTGAAGAATTAGACATTGAATTAAAACAGCCACGGTTAAATAAAAGGCAAGTTCACAGATCGAATTTACTTTCTGAAAACGCAGAAGAATATTTTAGGAGGTCCATTTTCATCCCTTATTTGGATTCTATAATATCTTCTCTACAAATTCGGTATTCTTTTACACAAGAGAAAGCATTTTCACTTTTACAACTTCACCCAAAAGAAATGAGTAAATTGGATAAATCATCGTTTTAATAGTTCTGGAAGACATTAACAGTCTGTATGGTGATATTCTTCCAAACTTTATATCTGATGCTACCACATGGTATGAGATGTGGAAAAATAAAAACATTGCAAACGAAATTACCGATTGCATGAGTTTAATTGAAGAGGCTACAGTTTTATCCGGCTGTTTCCGAGGCACTCAAGATTGGCATGACACTTCCTGCAACAACCTGCAGTATTGAAAGATCTTTTAGCACATTACGGCGCGTCAAAACTTGGAACCGATCTACAATGAGTGACGATAGATTAAGTGGATTATGTATGCTTAGTGTACACAAAAAAAGAATAAATAATTGTCCAAAATTTATCAACAAAGTTGTAGACAAGTTTGGACAACAAAAAAGAAGGCTTGAGATGCTCTTTTAGAAACAAAGTGAATGATTGTTTATGTATAGTTGTAAAATGTAAGCGTCTAATTGTAATTTAAAAATTTAAAATAAAACTATTTTTAGCGTTTTTCTTATTATTGAAAGATTTATTTTTTCTCCATTTCCTTTTTCAAAAGCTAGGGGGTGCACGTGCACCTACTTGCACCTCCTGCCGGGCCATGCCTGGGACATTCATCCTTGTCATCTGTAACTTTTTTGTAAGCTTTTTCTAAAGACTATATATATTCAGACTTTCCTATCACTACCTATTTTCTAGTATTCTTTGTTCCTGTGGTATTATTATTATTCTTGTAATAAATACCATGCTGCTTTTAACTTTCAATGCTTTGTCTTAATGTCTAGAGTGATTGAAGTAATAAGTTAGATTTCTTTGAGCACCTGGTGACAGCGGATTTTGCCATTATTTCTGTGCTGCGAGGTTTATATGGCTGAGAGTGAAGAGCGCTATACTCAACAGAAGGGACAGATACGATAAAGAAGGTATTCTTGGCTGATGAATGGCCTATAGTCAAGAGTGCTGAGTCTTTGTATGTTTAAATGTATTCTTGTAGACCAAAGTAATATTTAGGTCTGAGATATCACTAAAACATCGTATTGTTGTTCGTGCCGAAAATAAGTAATTCTCTTGAAGTGCTGAATGACAGGCTGTTATTCCTATAGCACTTGTGTGGTTCAAAGTGCTAGGGTTAATCAGCGTGTGTGTGTCATTCATGGAGCACTGTTGTGGTTAGGGTCTGTGTGTGTGTTTATCTATGTGTGTGTGTGTTCATCTTAAAGTGCAACAGTAGACCAAACCCGATAACGAACTTGACGAGAACCCTTACCCTTGAGGAAACAGGTAAAAGGGCAAGTGGAGGGAAAATACCACGATAATACATTTTGGCGCTGCGAGCAGGATTTTGGGGTAACCAAGTTTTGCACCCTGTTTGCAAATACTGTTTTGATGTATGTGTTTGTTTATGTATGTGAATTTTAGGGCACCCAGTGTACAAATGCGTGGAAGTAAAACATTGTTTGGTTGCTGAATGGAATATAACCAACAAAGTGTAGAGACTTCATGTGTGTCACAAGGACACCCGCATGTTTGTTAGTACTGGTGGTAGTGAGTCCCTAATTAAAGTGCTAGGGAGTGGTGAAAGATGCATGCGTCATTCATACGGCATTTAAGTGGTTAAAGTGCTAGGGAGTGATGGGACATGCATTCATCATTCATACGGTACTTATTCGTTTAGAATCTTTGTGTATGTATGTGTATGTTTGCTTACAGGGGCAAAAGTAGGCCAACCCATAACGAATTTGGCAAATTGTATTAGAGTAAATTGTAGACTTAGAAATGCCTAAGTTCATTTTAAAGTCAGCCATCTTCCAGTGGAGTGGCAGAGGAAGCAGGCTAAAGCTAGGAAACCTGTAGTTCAGGTAGAGAAAGCAGAAGCTGAGCTGAGTGTGCCACAAAATGGAAGGGGGCTGGAAGGATTAAAAGCAAGAAAACAGAGATCAGGTTTAAAGAAGACAGCTGCTGTTATAAGAGGTTTACTAGCTTGTATTATTGGTAATAAGGAAGATCATGATAAGGAAGAAAATAGCAAAGTGAATGAAAGTAAAGTTGTGGAATGTTGAGTGAGAGTTTTGAAAGATGTAACAGTTGGTGTGATAATTGTGAAGTGTTAGCATGTAGAACATCCGCTGCTAAAGTAGAAAGCAGTGAAAGAAGTGGAAAAAAGAGAAAAACCACCCATGGTGAAAGTTAGGGCAATAGTAACCAGATCGGACTGGAACCCTAAAACATGGGTGGGTGACTTACATGAGACAGATGTGTGCTCAGATAAAGAGTGGGAATGTGAGTGTGAGGAAAAGGAGAGAGATGAAAGGAAGGGAAAACAGCAAGGGTGTTTTCTTCCTTTATTCTCCACTGCACCACAATCTCCAAGTAATTCTGAGGCCTGTCCAGTATTTAAAGAGCATGCTACACTGATAGATATTTCACCACTGTTAGGAAAGGTAACCAGTGCTGCATGAAATTTGATTTAGGACAAAGAGATCAGATAGAAGGCAGAGGAGCTGGTGAGTGTGAATGGCAATTGTTGACTAGAGGGCATGAACTGGATATTGGCTTAAGGATACTGAGTAAAGAAAGTGTGGAATTTAAACAAAGAACAATGGAAATGAAAGGAATTCAAGTGCTTGTGTGTGAAAGGTCTGAATGTGCTAGTGCAAGAATGGCTGAGTTGGAAAGAAAGTGCACCAGTTTAGGAGTTGGTTTGAATGAAACAGGACAAGCCAAAGAACAAAGGATGGGGGATGGTGCAGCAGGAAGCTCAGCAGCAAGCCAGGAATGCACAGGGGTGTGAGGTCCTAACAGCTGTGCTGGGCCAGCAGTAATTAAAAACACACACACTTAGGTTCAGTAATTGAAACCTGACTGACCAGTTGTTCAAAAGACAGCCTATGACTCTCCATGCAATAAAATGGAGAAAAGTGAGCTGGTCTTTAGTAAAGAACACAGGTCAGTTTTAGCAGAAATGCTGGATTTAGAACTTGGGTTCTGGAGAGGCTTCAGTCCACACTTTCAGGTAGTAGTTACCATACAATAAAAAAAGGACACACAGGCAATGAAAAAAATAGAAGGGTAGTGCAGGAAGACAGGAAAGTGAAAATAGTTATTTCTATTTCAATTTTCTGGCCTTTTGCAATAGTGCTACTTCTATTGTAAGGTTTTTATGGACTTTGGTTTGGTGCAGGTAATAAATAGTGAAGGCAATTAGCAGAGTAAAATCCATGCAGGAGATCGGGTTACCATTGGCACATTGGGTGGCGTGGGCACTAGTGCCAAGCTGTTCCAATGAATGCCTGGAAGCAAAGTTTGAGTTTTGGCACCAGGTCGACAGCCAAGAAAATGAGATGGACAGAAACTGCTTTGTCACCTTCCATTTTGCAGACCTGCCTACATAGCAGAATGAAAGAGAAGAAAGACAAAGTCAACAAGCAAAGACTAAAGACAAAGACATGAAGAAGAACTGAAGAGACAGCAAGAAAAAGACACTTACTGGGGTTTAAGTGAGTAACAAGTCCACAAGTCATGCAATAATAGGACTAGTCACAATAGCTATAGTTTAAAAGGAAAGGTTTGTTCATTACTGCAGCAAATTTATATTCCAAGGGGTGGAAACTGAACAAACCAGTTAGGAATGCCAAAATAAGGGGATTCATTTTGGGCTCATAAAGTATACATTCTGGGTATTAATTAATTAAGAGGGATAATTAATATAAGAAAAGGTATACTGAGAAATTGGTGAACTTTTCAGGAAAGCAGGTGCAGCTGGTACATTTGCAAGAAATATGGGCTCCGATGTTTAGATATAGTCTAATTGGGAAAATATGGAAGCCCTGCTGAGATTGTCGGCTATGGTGCAGGCACAGGACCAGTGGGCCAATTCTGAACCGAGGTGTTTAGCACAATGAGTATGCATATGGTGAGCAAACAACTCTAGGGGTGGCCTACGGGGAATGATGAGAGTTGCAAGCTTTGATGTCTCATGGTGGTGATGCCAGCCTATACTGGTAAAGGCTGATGGCAGTCAAGAGTTGCACCATGGGTAGGAAAGCACAAGAGGCAACTAAGTCAACCCCAAATGTGTGCAGAGGGGCCACAAATGTTGGTTTGTGAACAGTTTATGCAGTGGCACATGGCTGTCACTTGGGCAGAAGTGGTTGTACTGGCACCTGTGGCATGTTACCTTTCAAATTTTGATGTTAATTGTACAGCTGCATATGCTTAAACAGATAGTTTGGGACAGGGGTCTAATTAGCAGTTAGACAGAGAACAAGTACAGATTAAAAATTCACACAATAGACTAAATTGTAGTGGGCTAGTTTAGTGGAAGGTGTGGACTTGTCTCATTTTGAACCACCAGATCTGATGACATATGAGACTGCAGAAAGAGTTGACGCAAGCTGGAGCAGATACAAGTCATCAGGAGCGCTTCCAAGTTCTTCAGATTGTCTTTGAAATAAAGAAGATATGTAATGGACAAATGGTCACGGACAACTTTTAACACTGGGAGAGCAAATACTGCCAATCAATGCACAAGTTATGCATCAGACTCTTGAAACAATTTAAAGACATTGTTTATAAAGACATTGTACAAAACATTCATCGGGTGGAGTGTTGTGATGTAGATTTTGCATATAACTTGATAAATGTTTTGTATGTCTTTATTTATAATTTAGGCAAACCAAGTGGTGAGAGGTATTCATGTTTGCCTTCCCCCATCCCCCTTTTTACGACTGTCTCTTTGTAATTTTATGACAGGATTTGGGGGATGTGTCTTAAACCAGTTTGATCCCACACAAAGCCAGGTTTAGCTTAATATATGGTCTTGGGGGTTGAGGTGTTAAATGTACTATTTCTCCCATTGGTCTGAGGTATGGCTGTTTGGAATTGGCTTGTCTCAGAGGCCTTCAAGTACCATGATGTCCTATTGGTTCTAGGAATTGGAGAGAACATCTATAAATGTACTTGCTCAACCACATTCTCTCTCTCTGACCCACATATGATGAAGAAGCATCTCTCTTGCTAACCTGTGATGATGAAGACAACACAATGAAGAGCACAGCTCAGCAGCCATATTGAACAGACATGTGGCTGAAAGCTGAGCACCAACGATGCCTTAACTAGAGACATTTTAAGTAACTGCAAGTCTGTGTGCCACCTGAATTACACATCACCATTTTATCAGGTTGTATGGTTGCCAATATTCAAATGTACTTTGCATTTTGTTATTATTTATGAATATTATCAGTAATACATTATTTTATGTGTAACTTAACTCCTGCTTGTCTTTTTACTACATCTAATTGCCTGAGGTTATAGATATAGAAGGGAAGGTGGGGATAAGTTATATACAGTGGTAAGTCTGTGAGATTAGGCATTCTAAGGCTACATATTAATAATACAATAGGGGAAAGTAGAGCAATATATATTACTCTACCAAGATAAAACAACCAATAATTATTTGTTAAGGGTCTCTTTGTATACCACATTGTGAGTTCGGCCCTCCGGTTGTAACATGACCAAGCTGTGCGCTGATCTTACTCTTAAGCATGCAACGTACAGTTGGCCATGTGAACAGTAATCTTGTTTCAAATCTCACAGCTTGGATTGCTGCTGTCATAATCGGTTTGAGTTTCATGGTTTGTTTTAATTACGACAGTATTTGCAGGACTTGTGTTGAAGTGACATGCGGCATCTGTCAAGCGTTGTAAGCATACAACCGGTTTCATCGATAACTTCACATCCAGCTTTTGAGAGTTGAAACATTCATAAACATCAAAGTGTCCACTACTGAAGTCGTCACCTGACAATCTAAGATGTTTAAGAGGCATTGGCGGTTGTCGAAGGTGTAAAATATTTGGCTATTTGGTACACTTGAAAGTGACAACCGAACAATTCACATGCAGCCATCAACTCACATGCAGAACCATAGGTGAAGGGCTTAAGCATTTCACTCTTCTAGTGCTCCTGTGTAGTCTAATTATCTCCTGTACCGTCATCAGTCCACACCTTAAACCTGTCCCAGTCATTCAATACATAAGACACAATGTTCCTCCGGATATCAAGAGTGAGCCTGATATGGCCGTGCAATATGTAACAAAGAGAATGGAAAAGGTAGGTGCCATCTCCGGGCATGGAAATTACTCGGTAAGTGACAGTTCTTTGATCGATGGTTATCACCTTGATAGACATGTTAATGGGGGTATGGTTGGAATGACAAAGGAAATGGGTACCTGATCAATGTAAAGTAAGTCTAAAATACCTACACAATTACTATAATCATAATAAATGAACAATAAAACAGAGGAGAAGCCGGGATTAAATAAAAGGCTGTAGTTATCAGCAGGGAGATGTGAATCCTGTGGCGAAGCAAGGAGGGAATGTAGAGACTGGAGCGACGGGCAGCCAACAACGTGGGAGGCGTTTGGATGGGGGAAACCAGTGCCGCCTCACACGGTAACGAGCTGCAAGCTATGGGCGTATATATATGCGTAAGTAGGATTCAGTTAGCGTTGGGAACCCGCATATCAAATTTCTTGAAGATGGGCCCATAAGTAACAAAGACTGTTGAAAAGTTCAATATGGCGGCCGACAGCGGCATCATACCACGAAATAAGTACCAAATTTCAGCGTTCTATCTACACGGAAGTTGGAGAATTAGTGGCGTTGAAAGTTCAATATGGTGGCTAAAAGTAGCGTCATACCACCGAAATAAGTACATACATTGGTTTTGGTTAGCGCAGGGAAGCCACCTACCAAATTCCGTGAAGATGAGGCCATAAATAAGAAAGTTCAACATGGAGGACGTTGTTGACCATTATGACCGTTACGCATAGAATTTCGAAATGACACCTGCTTAACTTTTGTAAGCAAGCTGTAAGGAATGAGCATGCCAAATTTCAGCCTTCTACCTACACAGGAAGTTGGAGAATTAGTGACATTTGGAAAATTCAATATGTCGGCCGACAGTGGCGTCATACCACCAAAATAAGTACATACATCGGTTTTGGTTAGCGCAGGGAAGCCACCTACCAAATTTCATGAAGATGGGGTCAGCCTTCTACCTACGGGATGTTGGAAAATTAGTGGCGTTGGAAAGTTCAATATGGCGGCTGACAGTGGCATCATATCATCGAAATAAGATACGTATTATGGGTTTTGGTTAAGCGCGGAAGCCGCCTACCAGATTTCGTGAAGATGGGGCCATATATAAGAAAGTTCAACATGGCAGACATTGTCGACCGTTATGACCGTTACGTGTAGAATTTCGAAATGAAACCTGCTTAACTTTTGTAAGTAAGCTGTAAGGAATAAGCCTGCCAAATTTCAGCCTTCCACCTACACAGGAAGTTGGAGAATTAGTGATGAGTCAGTAAGTGAGTCAGTCAGTCAGTGAGTGAGTGAGGGCTTTGCCTTTTATTAGTATAGATTTTAATTTGACTGGTGACTTTTTCCAAATACAATTGTTGCATTTTTGTTTTGTTTTTTTTCTTCTAATATTAGCCCAGCCAGGTGAAGTGACTTGCTCAGACTCTCCGTGTCAGCATTTGAACCCAAGCCTCAGGTTTTGAAGCTTAAAGCCTTAACCACTACACCAAATTACCTGCTTAGATGTCCAGGAGAAGTGATGTCAACCTCGGTGTCTTAAACCTGACCTA
>NW_024380048.1:0-46394 GCF_016835505.1 Polypterus senegalus
ACAGATGCAAGGAACTAAAATTGTTAAGTTGAACTTTGGTAGGGCTAATTTTGAACAGATGCGACAGAGTCTAAATAGGATAGACTGGGATAAGCTTTTAAATGTGGAGACAGTCGAGGAGCAGTGGAACAGGTTTAAAAATTTTTTACATGTAATGCAGGACAGATACATACCTAAAAGATGGATTAATAAAGATTTAAAAAAGAAGTTGCAAAGGAAAAAAACTGCTGTATAAGGCATATAAGACTAATGACTGCAAAGAGAATAATAGAAGCTGTGATGAGAACATGAGGGCAACCATTAAGAAGGATATCAGAGAGGCTAAAAGACAGTTGGAGAGGATAGAGTAGATAAGTGAAAGAAGACCCCAAGAGATTCTTTCAGTATTTTAGTAGTAAAAGAACAGTTAAGGAGGAGGTCAAGTTCACCAGGAATAGTAAAGGGGAAATAAAAGATACAGACAGTGAAATAGCAGATGCCCTAAACTTACATTTCTCTGAAGTGTTCACAAGTGAGCAAGTGGATAACCTCAGAGCAGTAATAGGGACTACTAAGGAGGTACTGAGGGATTTGGAAATTGTAGAGAGAGAAGTGCTGCTCAGATTAAACAAGATGAAATCAAACAATCCCGCAGGCCCAGATAATATTTATCCTCGTGTTCTTAAGGAGGCGAGTGAGTTCAGATATAAACCCTTGACACATATTTTTAGAAAGTCACTGTGCACTGGAGAGACTCTGAAGGTCTGGAAAATGGCAAATGTCATCCCATTATATAAAAAGGGTGACAGGGCAGATCCAAGCAGCTATAGGCCAATAAGCTTAACAAGCATCACAGGAAAATTAATGGTGGAAGGAATTATTAATGATAAGATTGAGCAACACATGGCAAGGAACAGAGTTATTCTGAACAGTCAGCATGGGTTCCAGAAGAGGGAGGTCGTGTTTTACTAACATGTTGGAATTCTATGAGGAGGCAACAAAGGGTACAATCAAAGAGGAGCTTATGATATTATTTATCTGGACTTTCAGAAAGCATTTGATAAGGTGCCACATGAGAGGTTGGGCATCAAGTTAAAAGAAGTGGGAGTTCAGGGTGATGTTTTCTGATGGGTGCAGAATTGGCTCAGACACAGGAAGCAGAGGGTGATGGTGCGAGGAACCTCATCAGAACTGGCCGATGTTAAGAGTGGTGACCAGCAGGGGTCAGATGATAGGGCCGCTGCTATTTTTAATATCTATACATAGTTTAGATAGGAATATAAGTAACAACAAGCTGGTTAAGTTTGCAGATGATACCAAGATAGGTGGATCAGCAGATAATTTGGAATCCGTTATATCATTACAGAAGGACTTGGATAGCAGACAGGCTTAGGCAGATTTGTGGCAGATGAAATTTAATGTCCAGTAAATGTAAGTATGTACACATAGGAAGTAAAAATATTAGGTTTGAATACACAATGGCAGGTGGGAAAATCGAGAGTACACCTTATGAGAAGGATTTAGGAGTCATAGTGGACTCCAAGCTATCAACTTCCCAATAGTATTCAGAAGCCATTAAGAAGGCTAACAGAATGTCAGGTTATATAGCGCCTTGATGTATGGAGGTACAAGTCCAAGGAGGTTCTGCTCAACCTTTATAATGCACTGGTGAGGCCTCATCTTGAGTACTGTGTGCAGTTTTGGTCTCCAGGCTACAAAAAGGACATAGCAGAACTAGAAAAGGTCCAGAGAAGAGCGACTAGGCTCATTCCAGGGCTACAGGGTTGAATTATGAGGAAAGATTAAAAGAGCTGAGCCTTTACAGTTTAAGCAAAAGAAGATTAAGAGGTGATATGATTGAAGTGTTTAAAATTCTGAAGGGAATTAGTGCAGTGGATCGAGACTTGTATTTTAAAATGAGCTCATCAAGAACACGGGGACACAGTTGGAAACTTGTTAAGGGTAAATTTTGCACAAACATTAGGAAGTTTTTTCTTTACACAAAGAACGATAGACACTTGGAATAAGATACCAAGTAGTGTGGTAGACATTAAGACGTTAGGGACTTTTAAAACTCGACTTGATGTTTTCTAATGGCCTGTTCTCGTCTACATTGTTCTAATGTTCTAATGTTCTAGTGAGGAATTACCACCACAAGAGCCTTTAAGCTGACCCAAGTTACAAACTGTTTACTTGTTGTTTCAGAGAAATATAAAGTCTTTGTGTGTGCGTGTATATTTATGTGTAAAATATATACAGTGTTGTGATGTGGGATTTTGCATATAACTTGATAAATGTTATGTATGCCTTTATTTATAATTTAGGCAAACCAATGTAATTTAGAGGTATTCATTGTTGCCTTCCCCACCCCTTTTTACAACTGTCTCTTTATAATTTTATGACAGGATTTGGGGGGATGTCTTAAACCAGTTTTCCCCCACACAAAGCCAGGTTAGCTTAACATATGGTCTTGGGGGGTTGAGGTGTTAAAATGTACTATTTCTCCCATTGGTCTGAGATATGGCTGTTTGGAATTGGCTTGTCTCAGAGGCCTTTAAGTACCATGATATCCTATTGGTTCTAGGAATTGGAGAGAACATCTATAAATGTACTTGCTCAACCACATTCTCTCTCTAACCAACATATGATGAAGAAGCATCTCTCTTGCTAACCTGTGATGATGAAGACAACACAATGAAGAGCACAGCTCAGCAGCCATATTGAACAGACATGTGGCTGAAAGCTGAGCACCAACGATGCCTTAACTAGAGACATTTTAAGTAACTGCAAGTCTGTGTGCCACCTGAATTACACATCACCATTTTATCAGGTTGTATGGTTGCCAATATTCAAATGTACTTTGCATTTTGTTATTATTTATGAATGTTATCAGTAATACATTATTTTATGTGTAACTTAACTCCTGCTTGTCTTTTTACTACATCTAATTGCCTGAGGTTATAGATATAGAAGGGAAGGTGGGGATAAGTTATATAAAATAATACCTTATAAACAGTGGTAAGTCTGTGAGATTAGGCATTCTAAGGCTACATATTAATAATACAATAGGGGAAAGTAGAGCAATATATATTACTCTACCAAGATAAAACAATTGGCGTAGTCGGCAGGATTTTGGGGTAACCAAGTTTTGCACCCTGTTTGCAAATACTGTTTTGATGTATGTTGTTGTTTATGCATGTGAATTTTAGGGCACCCAGTGTACAAATGTGGTGGAAGTAAAACATTGTTTGGTTGCTGAATGGAATATAACCAACAAAGTGTAGAGACTTCATGTGTGCACAAGGACACCGCATGTTTGTTAGTGCTGGTCGTATTGAGTCCCTAATTAAAGTGCTAGGGAGTGGTGAAAGATGCATGCGTCATTCATACGGCATTTAAGTGGTTAAAGTGCTAGGGAGTGATGGGACATGCATTCATCATTCATACTGGCTTATTCGTTTAGAATCTTTGTGTATGTATGTGTATGTTTGCTTTCAGGGCAAAAGTAGGCCAACCCATAGATTTGCAAATTGTATTTAAGTAAATTGTAGACTTAGAAATGCCTAAGTTCATTTTAAAGTCAGCCATCTTCCAGTGGAGTGGCAGAGGAAGCAGGCTAAAGCTAGGGAAAACCCGTAGTTCAGGTAGAGAAAGCAGAAGCTGAGCTGAGTGTACCACAAAATGGAAGGGGGCTGGAAGGATTAAAAGCAAGAAAACAGAGATCAGGTTTAAAGAAGACAGCTGCTGTTATAAGAGGTTTACTATCTTGTATTATTGGTAATAAGGAAGATCATGATAAGGAAGAAAATAGCAAAGTGAATGAAAGTGAAAGTTACAGAATGTTGAGTGAGAGTTTTGAAAGATGTAACAGTTGGTGTGATGATTGTGAAGTGTTAGCATGTAGAACACCCACTGCTGAAGTGGAAAGCGCAGAAAGCAAGGGAAACAAAGAGAGAAAACCACCCATGGTAAAAGTTAGGGCAACAGTAACCAGATCAGACTGGAACTCTAAAACATGGGTGGGTGACTTACATGAGACAGATGAGTGCTCAGATAAAGAGTAGGAATGTGAGTGTGAGGAAAAGGGGAGAGATGAAAGGAAGGGAAAACAGGGTGTTTTCTTCCTTTATTCTCCACTGCACCACAATTTCCCGGTAATTCTGAGGCCTGTCCCGTATTTAAAGAGCATGCTACACTGATAGGTATTTCACCACTGTTAGGAAAGGTAACCAGTGCTGCATTGAAATTTGATTTAGGACAAAGAGATCAGATAGAAGGCAGAGGAGCTGGTGAGTGTGAATGGCAATTGTTGACTAGAGTGCATGAACTGGATATTGGCATATTGGTACTGAGTAAAGAAAGTCCATCCATCCATCCATCCTCTTCCACTTATCCG
Organism: Polypterus senegalus; assembly: GCF_016835505.1. Classification (NCBI taxonomy): domain Eukaryota; kingdom Metazoa; phylum Chordata; class Cladistia; order Polypteriformes; family Polypteridae; genus Polypterus; species Polypterus senegalus. The sequence goes on from NW_024380048.1 coordinate 4,376, forward strand.
AGGTCGGGTCGCGGGGTAGCAGCTTAGCAGAGAGGCCCAGACTTCCCTCTCCCCAGCCACTCTTCCAGCTCTTCCGGGAGAATCCCAAAGCTTCCCAGGCCAGCCGGGAGACATAGTCCCTCCAGCGTGTCCTGGGTCTTCCCTGGAGCCTCCTCCCGGTTGGATGTGCCTGGAAAACCTCACCAGGGAGGCGTCCAGGAGGCATCCTGATCAGATGCCCGAGCCACCTCATCTGACTCGTCTCGATGCGGAGGAGCAGCGGCTCTACTCTGAGCCCTCCCGGATGACTGAGCTTCTCACCTTATCTTTAAGGAAGCCCAGACACCCTGCGGAGGAAACTCATTTCAGCCGCTTGTATCCCGCGATCTCGTTCTTTCGGTCACTACCCATAGCTCATGACCATAGGTGAGTGTAGGAGCGTAGATCGACTGGTAAATTGAGAATTTTGCCTTACGGCTAAGCTCTTTTTTCACCATGACAGACCGATGCAGAGCCCTCATCACTGTGGATGCCGCACCGATCTGCCTGTCGATCTCACGCTCCATTCTTCCCTCACTCGTGAACAAGACCCGAGATACTTGAACTCCTCCACTTGGGCAGGATCTCTCCCCAACCCTGAAGGGCACTCCACCCTTTTCCGGCTGAGGACCATGCTCTCGGTTTGAGGTGCTGATTCTCATCCCAGCCGCTTCACACTCAGCTGCAAACCGATCCAGAGAGCTGAAGATCATGGCCTGATGAAGCAAACAGGACAACATCATCTGCAAAAGCAGTGACCCAATCCTGAGTCCACCAAACCGGACCCTTCAACACCCTGGTTGGCCTAGCAATTCTGTCCATAAAAATTATGAACAGAATCGGTGACAAAGGGCAGCCCTGGCGGAGTCCAACTCTCACTGGAACGGGCTCGACTTACGCCGGCAATGCGGACCAAGCTCTGACACCGGTTGTACAGAGACCGAACAGCTCTTATCAGGGGTCCGGTCACCCATACTCCCGGAGCACCCCCCACAGGATTCCCCGAGGGACACGGTCGAATGCCTTTTCCAAGTCCACAAAACACATGTAGACCGGTCGGGCAAACTCCCATGCACCCTCCAGGACTCTGCTAGGGTGAAGAGCTGGTCCACTGTTCCACGACCAGGACGAAAACACACTGTTCCTCCTGAATCCGAGGTTCGACTATCCAGGACTCCTCCTCCAGAACCCCGAATAGACTTTCCAGGGAGGCTGAGGAGTGTGATCCCTCTATAGTTGGAACACACCTCCGGTCCCCCTTTTTAAAGAGGGGACCACCACCCCGGTCTGCCAATCCAGAGGCACTGTCCCCGATAGTCCATGCGATGTTGCAGAGACGTCAACCAAGACAGTCCTACAACATCCAGAGCCTTAAGGAACCCCGGGGCGATCTCATCCACCCCGGGGCCTTGCCACCAAGGAGTTTTTACCACCTCAGTGACTTCAGTCCCAGAGATGGGAGAGCCCCCCCAGAGTCCCAGCTCTGCTTCCTCATTGGAAGGCATGTTAGTGAGATTGAGGAAGTCTTCGAAGTACTCCTCCCATCGACCCACACGTCCCGAAGTGGGTCGCAGCGCACCATCCCCACCATATACGGTGTTGACACTGCACTGTTTCCCCCTCCTGAGACGCCAGACGGTGGACCAGAATCTCCTCGGCCGCCCAAAGTCGTCTCCATGGCCTCCAAACTCCCTCCCATGCCCGAGTTTTCCCCTCAGCAACAACCGGCCGCTCCGCTTGGCCTGCGGTACCTATCAGCTGCCTCCAGAGACCCACAGGACAAAAGTCCTATAGGACTCTTCTTCAGCTTGACGATCCTCCCCGCTGGTGTCCACAACGGTTCGGGATTGCCGCCACGACAGGCACCACACACCGCGCCACAGCTCCGGTCAGCCGCTAACAATAGAGGCAGGAACATGGCCCATTGGGACTCAATGTCCCCACCTCCCTCGGGACGTGGTTGAAGTTCTGCCGGAGGTGGAGTTGAAGCCACTTTCTGACAGGGGACTCTGCCAGCCGTTCCCACTAGACCCTCACAACACGTGGCCTTACAGGTCTGACCGGCATCTTCCCCCCCCCATCGAGCCAACTCACCCCCAGGTGGTGATCAGTTGACAGTCGCCTCCTTCACCGAGGTCAAGACATATGCCGCAAGTCCGGCGACACGACCAAAAAAGTTTCCCTCATCGACTGGAGGCCTAGGTGTCCTGGGGGCCAAGTGCAAAATAAACACCCTTATGCTTGAACATGGTGTTCGCAGGACAATCCAGACAAGCACGAAGTCCAATAACAAACACCGCTCGGGTTCAGATGGGGCCATTCTCCCAATCACGCCTTCCAGGTCTCACTGTCATTGCCCACGTGAGCATTGAGTCTCCCAGCAAAACGAGGAATCCCCAGAAGGTATGCCCTCTAGCCCCCCCAGAGACTCCAAAAGGGTGATACTCCAAACTGCTGTTAGGCGATAGCCACAAACAACAGTCAGACCCTTCCCCCACCCGAGGGGGAGGGCCACCCTCGTCCACGGAAACCCCAATGCACAGGCTCCAGTCGGGCATAGATGCCCACCCGCTCGGCCCAGGGGCAACTCCAGAGTGGTGGAGGTCCCGCCCTCTCAAGAAGATTGGTTCCAGAGTCCAGCTGGCGCCGAGGTGAGTCCACTATATCTGCCAGACCTCTCGACCGGCAAGACTAGCTCAGGCTCCTTCCCCTTCAGAGGGTGACATTCCACATCCCAAGAGCCAGTTTCTGTAGCCAAGGATCAGACCGCCAAGGTCCCCTGCCACCACCCAACTCACTGCACCTAACCTCCTTGGCCCTCCCATAGGTGGTGAGCCCATGGGAGAGGAGGACACCGCTACCTCTTTGGGCCGTGCCCGCCGGCCCCATGGGTGCAGGTCGCCACTGTAGTCAGCACCAAGCCCCACCTCCAGGCCTGGCTCCAGGGGCCCGTGACCAAGTCCGGGAAAAGTGTGTCCTGCTCTTCATTGAGGTTTGTTGAACTCTTGTCTCATCCTCACCTAGGACCAGTTTGCCTTGGGTGGTCTCTACAGGGCATAAAGCCCGACAACATAGCTCCTAGGATCATTGGGACGCAAAACCTCCACCACGATAAGGTGACGGTTCAGGAGGAGGAGTAAAGAAATTGTGGAATTAAAACAAAAGAACAATGGAAATGAAAGGAATTCAAATGCTTGTGTGTGAAAGGTCTGAATGTGCTAGTGCAAGAATGGCTGAGTTAGAAAGAAAGCGCACCAGTTTAGGAGTTGTTTGAATGAAACAGGACAAGCCAAAGAACAAAGGATGGGGGATGGTGCAGCAGGAAGCTCAGTCAGGCAAGCCAGGAATGCACAGGGGTGTGAGGGTCCTAACAGCTGTGCTAGGGCCAGCAGTAATTAAAAAGCACACACACTTAGGTTCAGTAATTCGAAACCTGACTGACCAGTTGTTCAAAAAGACAGCCTATGACTCTCCATGCAATAAAATGGAGAAAAGTGAGCTGGTCTTTAGTAAAGAACACAGGTCAGTTTTAGCAGAAATGCTGGATTTAGAACTTGGGTTCTGGAGAGGCTTCAGCCCACACTTTCAGGTAGCAGTTACCATACAATAAAAAAAGGACACACAGGCAATGAAAAAAAAAATAGAAGGGTAGCGCAGGAAGACAGGAAAGGAAAACAGTTATTTCTATTTCAATTTTCTGGCCTTTTGCAATAGTGCTACTTCTATTGTAAGGTTTTTATGGACTTTGGTTTGGTGCAGGTAATAAATAGTGAAGGCAATTAGCAGAGTAAAATCCATGCAGGAGATCGGTTACCATTGGCACATTGGAGTGGCGTGGCACTAGTGCCAAGCTGTTCCAATGAATGCCTGGAAGCAAAGTTTGAGTTTTGGCACCAGGTCGACATCAAGAAAATGAGATGGACAGAAACTGCTTTGTCACCTTCCATTTTGCAGACCTGCCTACATAGCAGAATGAAAAGAAAAGGAAAGACGACAAAGACAAAAGCAAAGACTAAAGACAAAGACATGAAGAAGAACTGAAGAGACAGCAAGGAAAAGACACTTACTGGGGTTTAAGTGAGTAACAAGTCCACAAGTCATGCAATAATAATAGGACTAGTCACAATAGCTATAGTTTAAAAGGAAAGGTTTGTTCATTACTGCAGCAAATTTATATTCCAAGGGGTGGAAACTGAACAAACCAGTTAGGAATGCCAAAATAAAGGGGATTACTTTTGTGCTCATAAAGTATACATTCTGGGTATTAATTAATTAATGGGATAATTAATATAATTAATACTATTAAGGAAAATGTATACTAAGAAAATTGGTGAACTTTTCAGGAAAGCAGGTGCAGCTGATACATTTGCAAGACATATGGGCTCCGATGTTTAGGTATAGTCTAATTGGGAAAATATGGAAGCCCTGCTGAGATTGTCGGCTGTGGTACAGGCACAGGACCAGTGGGCCAATTCTGAACTGAGGTGTTTAGCACAATGAGTATGCATATGGTGAGCAAACAACTCTAGGGGTGGCCTACGGGGGGAATGATGAGAGTTGCATACCTGTGATGTCTCATGGTGGTGATGCCAGCCTATACTGGTAAAGGCTGATGGCAGTCAAGAGTTGCACCATGGGTAGGAAAGCACAAGAGGCAACTAAGTCAACCCCAAATGTGTGCAGAGGGGCCACAAATGTTGGTTTGTGAACAGTTTATGCAGTGGCACATGTGCTGTCACTTGGGCAGAAGTGGTTGTACTGGCACCTGTGGCATGTTACCTTTCAAATTTTGATGTTAATTGTACAGCTGCATATGCTTAAACAGATAGTTTGAGACAGGGGTCTAATTAGCAGTTAGACAGAGAACAAGTACAGATTAAAAATTCACACAATAGACTAAATTGTAGTGGGCTAGTTTAGTGGAAGGTGTGGACTTGTCTCATTTTGAACCACCAGATCTGATGACATATGAAGACTGCAGAAAGCTAAAGAAATAGTTGAAGCAAGCTGGAGCAGATACAAGTCATCAGGAGCACTTCCAAGTTCCAAGATAAAACATACAGTATATATTTAAATATATTGTAACACATGAGTCCCTGTCTTGCACCCGAAAAACAGGGCTGAGCCTCAGTCCTTTAGCAAAACCAGCTTTATTCGGCTTGAAACAGGAACAGCACAGTTATTTATTGTAGCGGATCTAGCGCTCTCTTGTACACAGACACAGCAAGCAGGCAGAGTCATGGCCAGGTTAGTGGTTAAGTAATGCTGTTCCCTGCATTTATAATGTTCCTTGCATCACCCATTGAAGACTGGCTCACAGTTCTTTCCAATGCACTCACCTGCAGCACTGTGAACTTGTGGTTGCCATAGGAACAGACAACAAGAACAACAATATTTACTTATATAACACAATTTCATACAAAAAATGTAGCTCAAAGTGCTTTACATAATGAATAGAAAATTAAAAAACACAGTAAGAATGAAAATAAATCAACATTAATTAACATCGAATAAGAGTAAGGTCCAATGACCAGGGTGGACAGAAAAAACAAAAAAACTCCAGACGGCTGGAGAAAAAAATAAAATCAGCAGGGATTCCAGACCATGAGACCGTCCAGTCCTCTCTGGGCATTCTACCCAACATAAATGAAACAGTCCTCTTTGTATTTAGGATTCTTACAGAAGGACCTGATGATGATGGTCATGCAGACTTCTGGTTTTTAGTCCATCAATGTTGAAGCATCATGATGCTTTGAGTAGATGGTGGTGGCGCACCACAAAGAAACCGGAAAAAGAAAGAGAGAGAGTAGGGGTCAATACGGATTTTAGAGCCACTATGAATAGTTATTAAAATGAATTGAACATACAGAGTATCAGGATAAATTAAAGTGAAGTTATAAAAAGGCCATGTTAAAGTAATGTGTTTTCAGCAGTGTTTTAAAGTGCTCCACTGTATTAGCCTGGCTTAATTCTATTGGCAGGCTATTCCAGATTTTAGGTGCGTAGCAGCAGAAGGCCGCCTCACCACTTCTTTTAATTTTAGCTTTTGGAATTCTAAGGAGACACTCATTTGAAGATCTAAGGTTACGATTTGGAATATAAGGTGTCAGACATTCTGATATATAAGATGGAGCGAGATTATTTAAGGCTTTATAAACCATAAGCAGAATTTTAAAGTCAATTCTGAATGACACAGGTAACCAGTGTAGTGACATCAAAACTGGAGAAATGTGTTTATTTTTTATTTTCCTAGGATTCTAGCAGCTCCATTCTGCACTTTTTGCAAATGATTTATGTCTTTTTTGGGTGATCCTGAGAGGAGTGCGTTACAGTAATCTAGTGGAAACAAAACAAACACGTGAATTAATTTTCTCAGTATCTTTCAATGACATAAGAGAGAGACTAACTTTACTTATGTTTGTAAGTGAAAAATGCTGTCCTAGTGATCTGATGAATATGAGATTTAAAATTCAGATGACTTGATTAACAATTACCCTGTAGTTTTTTACTTCTGTCTTGATTTTTAATCCAAATGTATACAGTTTATCTTCTAATAGCCTCATTGTATCCCACTATTGCCAATCACTTTAAATTTCAGTTTTCTCTTTATTTGGCTTGAGAGAATTACTATTCATCCATTCAAAAATACAAGTAAGACATTGTGTTAGTGATTCGAGAAAGTCGGGTCATCAAGAGTTCGTGATAAGTACAGCTGTGTGTCATCAGCATAGCTGTGGTAACTCCCGTCAATGCCCTGAGATACTTCTCTGCCACTCTAACTTCCCTCTACAATACCACAGCTGCCCTCTCAGTCACTCAGTCATATGCTTCCTTGTCCATAAAGACACAATGCAGGTCCTTCTGGCCTTCTTTCTACTCTCTCCACCAAGACACTCAGAGCAAACATCACATCCCTGTGGTGCTCTTTCTTAACATTAAACAATCCTGCTGCTCACTGATCATCACGTCACACTTAACTGAGCTTCCACTACTCTCTCCTATAACTTCATGCTGTGGCTCATCAATTTTATCCCCCATGGTTACTGCAGTCCTGCACATCCCCTTATTCTTAAACATATTCCCACCAGTACACTTCTTCTCCACTCCTCCTCATCCTTCCACTTTTCCAAGATTCAATGAAACAATCTAGTTAAAAATTCCAATGCTAATCTCTTCTAAACTTTTCCATGTAGCTACAGGTATGTCATATGGACCAACAGCCTTTCCATTCTTCATCCTCTTCATCACTGTCCTTACTTGCCTCCCTGCTAATCTATTTGCACTTCCTGATTCACTGTCTACACATCATCAAACCTCTCTTCTCTCTCATTCTTTTTCAATTCATTAGCCTCTCAAAGTACTCTTTCCATCTGCTCAACATTATTGTCTAAACTTGTAAGTACATTTCCATCTCTTTACCCTTTAATACCCTAACCTCATCTCTTTCCCAGTTTTGCCCCTCTGTGCTCACCGGTCCTTTTCTACTCCCTTTAATGTCCAGCCTCCCTTTCGACCCATCCCTACTCGCCATTTCTTTTAGCCCTCTCACCCACCTCTCTCTTCACCCTTGTGCCTTACTCTTCTCTAGCTTTCTGCATCTCTCTGACTATCCCACTTCTTCTTCTACCATCCTCTTCCTCTATATACTCTCCTGTACGTCCCCATTCCCACCACCAGGTTTCCTTTTCCTCCTTCTTCTTTCCAGATGTCACTCCTAAGCACCCTTCTTGCTGTCATTATTTCTCTAAGATTATAAATAACAATGCTAGTAATCCCAGAGTCTTATTTTCTACAATTGATCGCTACCTACTAAACCCAGGTAACTCAAAGGAATGCCTCCTAAGTACTTCCAGTAAAACCTGTGAGGCTATCGCTGTATTTTTCAATCAAAAAATTAATGATATTAGAAATAACATAGTATATCCCTCCAACACTAAGGATCCTCCTAAACCCCAGCATTCTGTTATAAACAAATTAAACTCTTTCACTAGGATAGATTTACCTGATTTACAAAAATAATATCTCAATTAAAACCCTCCACCTGTGTCCTTGATCCAATACCAACAAATTTTTCAATGAAGTATCAGGCGTGCTAATTGATAATGTTCTGGACATAGTAAATTCGTCATTAGATCGGAGGTCTTCCCAGACTGTCTTAAGACTGCTGTAGTTAAACCCCTACTTAAGAAACATAATCTTGACCCTCGCTCTTGAAAATTTTAGACCCATCTCTAACCTGCCTTTCTTAAGTAAAGTTCTGGAGAAGGCAGTCATTATGCAGTTAAATGACCACCTCAATAAACATGCTATTCTTGATAAATTTCAGTCGGGTTTTAGAACAAATCACAGCACAGAAACTGCACTCGTTAAAGTAGTAAATGACTTGCGGGTGAATGCAGACAGAGGCCATTTATCTGTTCTCATCCTCTTAGATCTGAGTGCTGCATTTGACACCATTGATCACAATATTCTTAGAAATCGCCTTAGTCAATGGGTGGGCCTCTCTGGCAGTGTCTTAAATTGGTTTGAATCCTACCTGACAGGGAGAAAATTTTTGTTAGTTGTGGGAATTACAACTCAAAGACACATGATATCCGATATGGTGTTCCACAAGGCTCTATCCTGGGTCCGCTGCTCTTCTCAATCTACATGCTTCCGTTAGGTCAGATTATCTCAGGGCACAACGTGAGCTACCACAGCTATGCTGATGACACACAGCTGTACTTATCAATAGCACCTGATGACCCAATTCTCTTGATTCACTAACACAATGTCTGACTGGTATCTCTGAATGGATGAATAGTAACTTTCTCAAACTAAATAAAGAGAAAACTGAAATTTTAGTGATTGGCAATAATGGATACAATGAGGCTATTAGAAATAAACTGGATACATTAGGATTAAAAGTCAAGATGGAGGTAAAAGCTTAGGGGTAATTGTTGACTGTAATCTGAATTTTAAATCGCATATTAATCAGATCACTAGGACAGCATTTTTTCACTTAAGAAACATAAGTAAAGTTAGACCTCTTATATCACTGAAAGATGCTGAGAAATTAATTCACGCTTTTGTTTTCAGTAGACTAGATTACTGTAACGCACTCCTCTCAGGACTACCCAAAAAAGACATAAATCACTTGCAACGAGTGCAGAATGCAGCTGCTAGAATCCTAACTAGGAAAAGAAAATCAGAACACATTTCTCCAGTTTTAATGTCACTACACTGGTTACCTGTGTCATTCAGGATTGACTTTAAAATTCTGCTTATGGTTTATAAAGCCTTAAATAATCTCGCTCCATCTTATATATCGGAATGTCTGACACCTTATATTCCAAATCGTAACCTTAGATCCTCAAATGAGTGTCTCCTTAGAATTCCAAAAGCAAAACTTAAAAGAAGTGGTGAGGCAGGCCTTCTGCTGCTATGCACCTCAAATCTGGAATAGCCTGCCAATAGGAATTCGCCAGGCTGATACAGTAGAGCACTTTAAAACACTGCTGAAAACACATTACTTTAACATGGCCTTTTTATAACTTCATTTTAATCTTAATTTAACTTAATCCTGATACTCTGTATGTTCAATTCATCATAATAACTATTCATGGTGGCTCTAAAATCCGTACTGACCCCTACTCTCTCTTCTGTTTCTTTTTCCGGTTTCTTTGTGGTGGTGGCCTGCGCCACCTCCACCTACTCAAAGCATCATGATGCTCCAACAATGATGGATGGATTAAAAGGCAGAAGTCTACGTGACCATCATCATCAAGTCCTTCCAAAATCCAAAGAGGACTGTTTCATTTATGTTAGGTAGAATGCCCAGAGGGGACTGGGTCTCATGGTCTGGAATCCCTACAGATTTTTTTTTCTCCAGCTGTCTGGAGTTTTTTGTTTTTCTGTCCCCCTGGCCATTGGACCTTACTCTTATTCTATATTAATTAATGTTGACTTATTTTTATTTTCTTATTGTGTCTTTTATTTTTCTATTCTTTATTATGTAAAGCACTTTGAGCTACTGTTTGATATGAAAATGTGCTATATAAATAAATGTTGTTGTTGTTGTTGTCCTTCTTAAAATATATATTCCCCAGTCATGTCAATCCTTTTGGCAAAATCCACTATCCTCTGTCCTTCCATTCCTCTCCTTGACACCACACCTGCCCATCACCTCCTCGTCTCCTCTGTTCCCTTCAGCAACATGCCCATTGAAATCTGCTCCAATCACCACTTTCTGTTCATCACATCATCCAAATCACTCCAGAAATCTTTTTTTTCATTCATCGCACACCCAACTTATGGTGCATATGCACTTAGAACATTCATCATCACACCTCCGATGTCCATCTTCATAATCATCACTCTGACTGACACTCTTTTCACCTTCAGGACACTCTTGACATGCTGTTCCTTCAGAATAACTCCTCCATTTCTTCTCCCATCCACACCATGATAGAACAATTTGAATCCTCCTCTGATCCCCTGGCCTTACTCCCCTTCCATTTAGTCCAAAAATAAACCTATGGCCTTTGTAATTCCTAAACATTAAATAAAGTACATCAAGTTTTGGAACTTCATGAAGAGAAGAGGAACTCAAAAGTTTTCTGTAACTGGAAATGGTTAAAGAAAAGTGCAGAAAGAAATGAAGAAACCATATGGAGAGGCAGGACAAGTGTGGGAAACGATTGCCTCAAAAGACCTACTGAACATCTAGAGAGATATGGCATGGGAAACCAATCAAAATGTATTTATGAGAAAACGTGTGAGAAGTGCCCAAAAAAAGGTGCAATAAAACAGAAACCGTTGAACATGTCATGTGGGGATGTCCTTATACCCAAAAGGTATGGGAAAAGGCAAAAAAAAAAGATTGTAAAAAACCTCAGGCAAAGATACTGTAGTAGATGGTAAATCTGGGTGACAGAGAGGAAAGAAAGCTTTGGGTAAAGATACATTTTATAAAAAACACAACATTAAAAGAAGGAAACAGACTGGAGATTAGAGAGTACGAAAATAAGAAAAAGGAAATGCCATCTGGAAGGTAAGCAAATGCTGCTTTATAAAGCCTCACATTCTTTATTATCTTTAATGTTTTTTTTTCTAATCTGTAAATTTCAGTTCTCCGTGTAATTATACAGGAGAGAAGGAAAAGAGCCAAAACATTAATTCTGGTCAAATTTTAAATTCATATCTTAAATGTCAAAAAAAAAAAAGATTAGGTAGTGTACAATAAAAAATAAAAGCATAACCGACATCTGACTGACCAGCAAGTCCTCGTCTTCAGACATTCGCAGTGAATTCTTTCAGAAGTGATGGACCCCCAGAGCAACCAGTGGAGGGGCACAAGGACAAGACCCTCGTCACATCAGTCACTCTGTGCTCCAACATATACACTAGTCACAATTCAAGAGCTCCTGAAGCTTAGTCCATATGGTGCCTTTCAGTAGTGCTGCTCCAGCAGGACCACATGCCTGTCCTGCTTAACAGGTGGCATTCAATGACACTCAGGGGCCAGTTTTGTGGTGTAAAAGTGTCCAATGAAAGGCACTTGAACCTCTAAAGTTCTCTTTGTATTGGTGGACAAGTGGAAATGTCTAAACTGTTAGCCTTCATTCACACATACATCCATCCTGCAAAACTGGGCTATTCAAATTCACTCAGCACAGATAAGCTCAAATGCAAAGTAAGAATATCTCAACACTGGTCAAGGGTGTCTACCACCGCTTCAATATCTTACCAGGCGCTAGAAGCCATTCTGCTCACGAGGCCCCTGCCAGGATTCCTGTCAGTCCATTTTTAGACTGCTTCCCCTAAAAGGGCTACACTTCTGAATGCCCATGGAAGAGCCAGGAATGGCTACTTCTGTCAGGCCTTTGCATCTCGATGGCTGCCATAGAAGGGCTACACAGTCTGACAGAAGCCAAGGGCCCCTGACAGTCCAATATCGAAATGGACAGTTTGTTTTATCAATAATCCTCGGCCATTGCATAATGTCAGTGAACAACAGGACATCTTCAGTAAAGCAATACTCAAACTTTCATTTCAATCATGAATTATGTTTATTTGAGGAGAAACCAGGAGTAAACGTTAGAGATGAGAACATACAGCCTGAACGACTCAAATCACTGTCATATGGCTATGGCTTTGGTTGTTGCCGTCTTTGTTATCTTACGCCAGGCGTGATGCTTGGGAGTGAAGGGACCCTCTGCAGGTGCCCAAGTGTGACCAAGTGCTCTTCTCTTTGGCAGCCGTTTCTCTCCCTCTCTCTCCTGGTCTTGGCAGTTATGATGTCTCTGTGGCAGTGTCTTCTTCAAATCTTTTCCATTTATAGGGTCAATAAAACCCTGCCTTATGTAAGATGTTGTTGTTTATCAAGTTAGTTTTAAGATGAATCATGTTTGTTTTACAGTCCTAAGCCTCCATTTTACATATTCTTACACACACACACACACACTGATCACTTTACTTATCTTAATCATGCACATCATACTAAACAGTAACACTCTTTAACAACTTCACTATTTTCCCAGAATCCAAGTCTGTCACTTTTGCAAACCCACCTAATTCGATCCACTTCCAAAATTGGACAGTCTTGGGAACTACCTCATGAATATTAATGAGCTAAAGGGGTCATGTCTACCTGCCTGCCCTTTCAGTTACAGAACACGAGCTCTGAAACCACAACTTAAAGTCATCATCTAAATAATTCTAAAATACAAATAAACAGGAAGAAAACACAAATTAAATGTGACAAGTCATAGTTAGCAGACTCTAAAAGCTCAATTTTCCAACAGCATTAGAGAGCCACAGCAATCATTGGAGGGTCAGCTTGTAGGACATGTGGCTGTCAATCAGCTGTGACCCCTGCTGGACAGACTGGCATTTGAAGGTCTGGACTGTCTCCCCCTCACTATGACACCAAAACACACACAACTGATTGGCTATTCAAACCCAATTACAATGGAGACCTGACAGGTGCACTCACCCTTCACTCTCTTCCCAAAATTCACTCACAGAAGTGCTGCTCACCCTCACATCCTATAAAATTCATTTTAGCTCAAACTGCAAGCACAAAGAGGACTTGCGCTTGTGGGGACATCAAGTGACTGGCGGAGGGTGCTGGTCAGTGGTCTCATGGCATCAGATTGCAGATTGTTACACTGGATTGGTGAAAACATGAAATGCTGGATAAAGCGGCTTAGTGAAGGTTGTGTTGAACCTGTGCAGGAGGGTCATTGTGTGTGAGACGCTATAAAATGACAGAGAGCCAGCAGGCCAGTCCAGATACACACCTATTCTGGGGCTGTAGCGGGAGCGGATTACAGTTTCCATCTCATTGTGACAGGCAAAGTAAAGAGATCGCAAACACCACAAACACCAGGACATGTCATTGTATCCAAGGAGGCTCTGGTGATCATCATAATTAATGTCCTCTTCTTTATATGTCACTCCTATTCCACACTTTCTCCAGTGCATTTCACCTCCCAGTAACAGCGAGTCCCAGTTAGAGCTTCACTGCACAGAATTTGTTCCGCTTTTGGAGAAGTTGACAGGATTACATGGATAGCTATGCTTTTGATTCTTATTACATGTCACTTTCTTGTTCCCTTTAGACAGAAAGAGATGTTTTTGTGCCGTCTGCCAGTCCAGTGTGAGCGGACAGAAGTCTGAAAGGAGACAAAAGAAAATGTGTGTTTGAGTGTGTAATGGGACTGGGGGTGGGGCACAACACGACAATTAACAACAACCAATCAGCAGCTGTGCTGACGTGACTCAAATGTGTCCTCGAGAGTAAAGAGCTCATCTGATTGGACAGACTCTGTGGGAATTAAAAATAAAATTCTCAGATTACGAGTTTACCGTCGAGGTCAGAGTTCTAATGGACTGTCCACACTGACCACTGGCTTTATTAAATGACACTTTTTTATTGTCACATGCCACCTTTTTCATTTAAGATCAGTTCACTGTCACATTTTATTACAAACCCATTTGTCCTTTCATCACAATAAACCCGCTGATCCATTAAATTTGCAGTGGCCTGCTAAACGTTCAGGGGTCACATTGCAGGTCCCGGCTACATGGAATATGAAAATAAAAAATAAAAACTTCTGGGTCCCTCTGCGCTGTTTCACGAGAGCTTAGTGTCTTCGGTTTTGGGTTTCAATTAGTGAGATGTACTTGTGCTTTGCAAACACTTCTCTGTGCTTAGTTACTATCGTCATTAAGTTGATTTTACAAGCTTATCTCTGGGCCTTAAATCTAGCGATGTAACCCACGTCTTTGCTTGCCTGCTACTGCACAGCGTTGTTCCCTTTCTTTGTCATGCTAGTTACTTCGTGACTCACCGCTGAGCTCACTCTGCTGCTCCTGACTTAAGGAGACTTAGGGACCTGTTGTGCAAACATCAACCCTCCTCATGCACAACCCACTTTGTGTGAAGGCCACAGTCGGCCTGTGTCAGACCACCGGACAAGGAACGACACTCCTACTTGACCAAGGTACTGTGTTCTGCTTTCCTGTCAATGTCGTCTTCAGCATGTGTCATCAATCCATTCCTGTTATTAACACAAGACGCTTCTCTCTCCACTTGGGACGGAATGGGAGAAACTCAGACGACCCTCGTCAGCTGCGTCAAGCCACCACTGCAGATACTCTCTTCTCCTTTGGCTTGTGGATCTGCCAGTTTGCGGTCGACAAAGCAGACTTCATTCCAGCTTTCACCACATAGAAGGGTCTCTAACTGGTGCCTCTGACTGAGACATGCCTTTGACCAGAAAACACAGTAAACCCGACAGTGCTCTCCACTGCCTTCAACTCCACCAACTCCTGCTGCTCCACTGGTAGAGATGAGGGACAGGTATTCTCACCTCTAAAAACTGGAGAAATGGAGATTCACCCCCAGCGTCACGCACGCAGCTTCTCTACTTCTGAATTCCATGCTATTGATATCTCTTCTCCAGTTCACTTGAGCGCCGTTGTTGTCTATCGCCTCCAAGTTCGTTCAGGATCTTCCTTGACAAGCTGGACAGACTACTCTCTTCCCTCCCAGATGATGACAGCCCACTTCTGATTCTCAGGGACCTGAACATCCACCTGGATGGCCCTCCTGCTGCTGACTTGCTCACTCTTCTTGATTCCTTCAACATCACACAGCTTCACACTTCACTGACTCACAAGGCTGCCATTCTGCTTGACCTCGTCCTCTCACACAACTGCACTCCCACAAATGCCACTCATTGTCACTCCTCTACACACGTCCTGACCACTTCATTCAGTTCTCTCCACTGCTTTCTTCTCACTCTTCTCCTGCCCCCATTGAATCCTCCCTCCGACACCTCTGCTCTTCTATCCCACCCATTTCTCTTCCATGGTCTTCTCTGCTCTTCCTCCTCCTGACCTCTTTTCCTCCTTGACACCAACACTGCCATGGACACCTTATGCTCCACTCTGTCCTCCTGTCTTGACAATGTTTGTCCTCTCTCATCCAGGCCTACGCACGAATGACCCTCCTGTCCCTGGCTTTCTGAAGCCCTCCACAGTCAAGGAAATGGAAGTCCAAAGCTCAGACAGACCTGGCTAAGTATCGATCCCTTTTGGCATCCCTTTTCTTCTGCCACCATCGATGCTAAGGTAAGGTTCAATCATTTGTAATAATGATTAACAGCACCACCGACACACCCTCTCTGTTCTCCACTTTCACCCTCCCTTCTTAACCCTCCTTCATCTCCTCTTCCAAACCTGCTTGTCTGCAGAGGACCTTTTTTCAGGATAGGGTGGCCGCCATCAGCAGTCAATACTCACTCTCTGTTAGCCATTATGCCTCCTTCCTAGCATCACCCAACATTCTCCACATTCTCTCCACTCTCTGCCGCTGACGTTTCTAACCTCCTCTCCAATCACCCCACCACCTGTCCACTTGACCCTATCCCCTCATATTGCCTTCAGGCCATCTCCCCGTCACCTTATTGACATCTCCCTCAGCTCAGGCACATTTCCTACCATCTCCAAATACGCTCTGATAACACCACTCCTCAGACAACCAAACCCTCGATCCATCCCGAATGAACAAATACAGGCCAGTCTGTCTTCTTTCCTTTCTTGAATGTGCTCTTTCTAACCGGTCTTGTACAGAACGGATTGCTCGATCCCAACAAGCTTCAAGAGGAACTACTCGACTGAGACGGCTCTGCTGACTGCAGTCGACCAGCTACTAATTTGCTAGTGCGAGCAGCATGCCATTGGTCCTGATCCTGCTAGATCATGCTTCAGTTTTTCACAATGTCAACCACAAGATGCTTCCTGCCACCCTCTCTGACACTGGCATCACTAGGACTGCTCTCAAGTGGCTTTTGAGTCCTAAATCTTGAGCGGATCCTACAAGCGTGTTCTGGCAAGGAGAGTTGTCAAAGGCACCCCAGACACGCACAAGTTTACCCCAAGGATGGATGGTGGGTCCTCTGCTCTCCTCTCGCTGGGTTCCATCATTCAATCCCATGGGTTCTCTTATCAGTGCTATGCTGATGACACACAGCTGTACCATCATTCAATCCGGAGGGCAATATGGTATCAGCTAGAGTCACTAGATGTCTTATTAATATCTCAGTATCTCTAAGGACCACAATCTACAGATCAACCTGGCAAAAACAGAGCTTCTTGTGATTAGCCAGCCTGTTCAACTCTCCATGTCTGAACAGCCTGGTTCACTGCTGCCAACACCTGCCAGTTTAGTACACAACCTTGGGGTGGTGATTGACCAGCAGTTCTTTATTTACTGACCACATTTCCACTGTTTCTCGTTCATGCAGGTTCACGCTGTACAACATCCACAAGATCAGACTCTCTCAGACAGTGTATTCCATACATCTTCTGGTCCAGGCTTTGGTGTTGTCGTCTGGTCTGGACTACTGCAACTCACTTCTAGTAGGAAGACCTGCATGTGTTATTAAGTTCAAACCCCTGATGCTACAGATGGTCTAGAATCGTTCTGTGAATATCTGCCACATTGACAGATAAATCCCTTTGCTCTGTGACTTTCTGTGAATATTATTGGTTGATTTGTTGTTACATTAATTGCTTTATGGAGTGTAACCTATGATTGAAAATTTGTTATCAGATCTCTTCACTTACAATACAATACAATACATTTGTGTGAAGCCCAAAATCACACAGGAAGTGCTGCAATGGGATTTAACAGGCCCTGCCTCTTGGCAGCCCCCCAGCCATGACTCTCTAAGAAGACAAGGAAAAACTCCCAAGAAAAACCTAGGAGGGAAAAATGGAAGAAACCTTTGGAAAGGCAGTTCAGAGAGAGACCCCTTTGCAGGTAGGTTGGGCATGCAGTGGGTGTCAAAAGAAGCGGGTCAATACAATACAATACAATACACAGAACAGAACAAATCCTCAATACAGTATAAAAATAACATTTTAGAAGGTACAGCCACTTGTTGGCAATCAACTTTTGTTACATGTCCTACTACACGTGCAGGAGAAACAGGCCCTAAGCCTAATGTTTACCTCTTTGTTAGTCACTTTGTCAGTCAGTCATTCTCCAATCAGGGGGTCTGCTGGAGCCAATACCAGCCAGTACAGGCTGCAAGGCAGGAACAAACCCTGGGCAGGGCGCCAGCCCACCACAGGGCACACACAGACACACACACACACGGGCCAATTTAGGCTTGCCAGTCCACCTAACCTGCATGTCTGTGGACTGTGGGAGGAAACCAGAGCACCCAGAAGAAACCCACAAAGTCACAGGGGAGAACATGGAAAGTCCACGCAGGAAGCAAACCCGGGTCTCCTCACTGTGAGGCAGCAGCGCTACCACTGCGCCACCGTGCCACCCGAAGTCGCTTTGGATAAAAGCAAATAAATGTAAATGTTAGTAAGAACTGCCTGAGAAACAAATATTTGTAACAAATTGTCTTGTCTTGTGACTGACAGCTCAATGATGTATTGGCCAGCTAACCAGAAGACCACTGAGTGCTGTCTCACCTTCAAGCATTTATATTTGATATAATAAATACATTTCATTTAAGTAACAGTCTGTGTGTGTAAATCTGCTAGATGTAAAAGTTAATGCTAAACCAGAAATCATGTCTGTGTGCCACTGTAAGTACCTTGATGTCACATGAGCACGATTGTCACAAAAGTAAAAACTCACATTCAAGCGGTTATGTTTGATATAATAAACACGTACCTTGATTTGTTCCTACAAGACGTAACATTTCTTATTTCATTGTACTTTGACACAGATCATTGTACACGTGAAATGGATGGACACTATTTCAAATAACAACATAGCATTACCTACTGTATATAATTCCTTACAACTCATTGCTAGTTAAAATCTTCAATGCAGATCTCAGGTGAAAGTGACAATTCTGCCGTTGATACATAAAGTGAGTGTCAGGAAGGACATTATCCATCCATCCATCCATCCATCCTCTTCCGCTTATCCGAAGTCAGGTCGCAGGGGCAGCAGCTTGAGCAGAGAGGCCCAGACTTCCCTCTCCCCGGCCACTTCTAGCTTTTCTGGGGAATCCGAGGTGTTCCCAGGCCAGCCAGGAGACTTAGTCCTCCAGCATGTCCTGGGTCTTCCCCGGAGCCTCCTTCCGGTTGGACATGCCCAGAACACCTCACAAAGGAGAGGTCCAAGAGGCATCCTGATCAGATGCCCAAGCCACCTCATCTGACTCCTCTCGATGCAGAGGAGTAGCGGCTCTACTCTGAGCTCCCCCACCCCCCGCATGACTGAGCTTCTCACCCTTATCTTTAAGGAAAGCCCAGACACCAGCGGAGGAAACTTATTTCAGCCGCTTGTATGCAATCTCGTTCTTTGGTCACTACCCATAGCTCATGACCATAGGTGAGGGTAGGAGCGTAGATCGACTGGTAAATTGAGAGCCTTGCCTTACGGCTCAGCTCCTTTTCACCCGACAGACCGATGCAGAGCATGGCAGAGCCTGCATCACTGCGGACACTGCACGAATCCACCTGTCGATCTCATGCTCCATTCTTCCCTCACTCGTGAACAAGACCCTGAGATACTTGAACTCCTCCATTTGGGGCAGGATCTCTTCCCCCAACCCTGAGAGGGCACTCCACCCTTTTCCGGCTGAGGACCATGGTCTCGGATTTGGAGGTGCTGATTCTCATCCCAGCGCTTCACACTCAGCTGCTTGAACCGATCCAGAGATAGCTGAAGATCATGGCTTGATGAAGCAAACAGGACAACATCATCTGCAAAAGCAGTGACCCAATCCTGAGTCCACCAAACCAGACCCCTCAACACCCTGACTGCGCCTAGAAATTCTGTCCATAAAAGTTATGAACAGAATTGGTGACAAAGGGCAGCCCTGGAGGAGTCCAACCCTCACTGGAAACGGGTTCAACTTACTGCTGGCAATGCGGACCAAGGTCTGACACTGGTTGTACAGGGACCGAACAGCTCTTATCAGGGGGTCTGGTACACCATACTCCTGGAGCACCCCCCACAGGATTCACCAAGGGACACGGTTGAACGCCTTTTCCAAGTCCACAAAACACATGTAGACTAGTTGGGCAAACTCCCATGCACCCTCCAGGATTCTGCTAAGGGTGTAGAGCTGGCTGAAAGGGGACAGCTGAGTGCTGCTAATTTAACACATTTACAAAACAAAGGCAGTTATCAGCGGGCCATTGGTGTGGTGATAAGGACATACGTGAGATTAGGGGTTCAGGGAGAACCAAATTGTGTTAGGGATTCGAGTGTTCAGCACAATGTGGCCTGAACTGGACTAATCCAGTTTGACCATGTTGTGTTAAAATCACTTCAATGCAAACCCACCAGCGATGATGGTCTGCTGGCCTGAAGGAATCCATCAGTCCATCAGTTAACACCAGTTATCTATATGTATTACCTGTGTGTTAACGGTGGGTGAACCTAAGTTTCATTGTGTTAAGCACATTCATTTGTTTTAATGTACATGTTGTGCTATATAAAGAAATTATTGCTATCATTAAAATGATAATTAGAAGAGAATGAGCAAAAAGAGACACACAAAGAAATGAGACAATAGAAAACAGAAAAAGAAAGAAGGCAGTATGTGCCAAAAATTGGAGAGGACAAAAGAACACTGGAGGTTACTGTTGTGTGACGGGTGTATGTGGCGTAGTTGGCAGGATTTCATGTTCAGTTTTATGTTTCTACTTCCTGTGAGTTCACTTGGCACTTGAAGAGATTCACACCCAACAGACTGCTTTGGTGCTGCTCTGTCCTGATCCCTCTATCCCATAATGCTCCAGTCACAGGACCCCATCACTATCATCCCATTAGTCACACCACACTCACACGCTCTTTCTGTTGGCAACACTTTCATATCATAGGCCTGTCCTGGGATATTAAAGGAGAAATCATTTCTATTGTGATGATCCAAGAAATCAAAGCAAAACTCACATTGTAAAAGTCCGCTCTGCTCCGAGGTTCAGGAGGCTGTAAAACTGGCAAAAATTGGAGCGCCACGACCTGAAAATAAAAAGAAAAGAATGGAAACCGTGAAGACGGCATTGTGTCACGTTAGTTCAATTCTTAACCACATATTACAAACAAATGCATCCATCTATCCATCCATTATCCAACCCGCTATATCCTAACTACAGGGTCACGGGGGTCTGCTGGAGCCAATCCCAGCCTACACAGGGCGCAAGACAGGAAACAAACCCCGGGCAGGGTGCCAGCCCAGTGCAGGGCACACACACACACACACCAAGCACATACTAAGGACAATTTAGAATCGCCAGTGCACCTAACCTGTATGTCTTTGGATCGTGGGAGGAAGCTGGAGCACCGGAGGAAATCCACACAGACACGGGAGAACATGAAAACTACACGCAGGGAGGACCGTGAACCGAACCACAAACAAATGCATTGTAGTTAAAATAAAACAGAAAATGACAAGCAGCTGAAGCACAAAGCATGATGGGTTACCAACAATGCACAAACAGCTGCTTTCTTTATTGAATTATATCATAAACAAACTGTTTTTTGTAACTAATTAAAAAATAAGATTGTTCTGAAAGATGTATGAATGCAGTCAAGTGTGATCAACCTACAGAAAAAATAGCCGATTTGAGATTTCAAAGGGAAAAGAAATGTTTAAAGAACCTGTTAGCTATAAGAGTATAATATCACTCAGCTCGTCGCTGTAAAAGGCGCTATAAATAATAAAACATCTTTAAGAGCAAAGGCTGACAGACACATGTCAAAGAGCAGGCCTTCTTCATGCGTCTCATCTCTCACTTTCCTCGTATCGTCTGTCTGGTCCTTCTAATGGACGTTCACAATGACCACAACATGAACAGACGCTGTACCTGACGTCAAAGTCATGACCTCCCACTGGCTGATCTTTTCCAGACTCTTCTTCAGACAGGACAACTCCTCTCTCAGGTCCACAAAAGAGAAGTTCAAAGCGACAGTGATGCTGAGCGAGTCTCCATCAGCAGGAAGGACACCGCGAGACGAGAAACTCTGCATCAGGAGAGAAGAGGGACATGGAGAAACAGAAGAAATGATTGTTAGAGAAGCTCATCTGGTGGTGGACAGTCACCCTGGTTAAATGGGCGATGGATGATGTGTCGTTAATTTATGAGAGCGTACTTCAGTGTAGTTTCACATAAGTTATTATCGACCATCTATTGATGCTTGAGACGAGAGTCATCAGACAGTAAATGAGGGCACTGAGGGTGCAGCGGGCAGACGGGTGCAGAATTCACTTACCACACAAGACAAGGAGCACAACAAGAATCAGGGTCCATTGGCACTTCCAGTGTTTGTTTAGCGTTTTCCAGAACTTTTAATGGCTTTTTGCACACATTGGTCAAACATTTTGCCATAGTGCTTTTAGTCCTGGCGATCACAGTAGTGCAGAGCAGGTGTCGTCAGTGTTGTGATTGCACACATTGAGATCATCCTGAGCTACTGCAACAGGTGTAAGAAGACAATTCTGGACTCTCTGTGAAGCATGCAGCGTCCTGAAAAATGACACGGTTGCACATGGGTGTGAATAAAGCACATAGCACGTGATATGTGGGGAAAAAAAAAGCAAAGACAACAAAAACCTGCTGCTGTCATTTAACATCATCCACTTCAGACGTTCAGACATTATACTTGAATATATTGAATTGGGCTGAGGCGTAAATTTAAGATGCCCAGTTTAGCGTCACTGCAGCACTGGGTATAAGGCATGAAGCAAATATGATGGACGGTGTAGCAGTCATTGTCAGGGCTCAGTCACCCAGCCAGGAAGAAAAGAGTGCGTGTGCTACTCAGAATCAGAAACCTCTCTGTTTGTTGTAATCCAGTAATGTAATAAAGATAAAGTTTTATAACAGTGTGATCTGTTGGCACAGAATCAATTGTTCAGCTAGGGATGGGATAAGGGTGTGGATGTTACTGACTACGCTATTGCCTTCACTGAACAGTATTACTGAGACATTTCCAGTATTCAGCGTTAAAACAGGTAATAAATAATACACAGTTAACAGCTCTCCTTAATAATGATCAATACACAATTACTCGAGGAGAGATCCTGCAGGCCCCTTTAGTTGGCGCTGTAATGAGGTAATGCCAGCTCTGTGTCACCACTTTACCTATATGTCTAAACTTTAAACAGAATAAAACTAAATGTACAGCTGTCACTTTGGTTGGGTTCTTGTCACTTCATTTCAAGGTATGTGCATACTTGTCCTCCCTGTCACTAGCTGTCACTAGATGACGGTGTTTTGTTTTTTGTTTCAGTAAGTCGCTTCACTCCTGGCTCATCCAGGTAGAGACATGGACTTCCTGTAAAAACACTTCTAAAACTCTCTTGTTTTTGTTTACCAGCGTCTTATGGGTGGTGTCTTTGATTTCAATGGACCAGCTGAGAACCACTTGCTGCTGGAGCACTTAGGTGTGAATAGGTAACATTCAGCACAATGGGGAATTGCAGCGACATTACTGGAGCAGCTGCTTTTCATTGATGTGAGATGAAGTTAATTAATTTGAATGTAATGAATTTTAAAAGTACAAACAAATCTACTCAATTTAATTCGGTAACAGTAGTTGTGCAGCTAGAAAGTGATGACAGAGACTTGGGCTTCCTTTCAGACTGATCACCATCTTCAACCAGACAAGGTGAGAAGGCTGCTGAGGAGGTGGGTGATATGGTGTCCATGATGTGTGTACCACACGCACTCCATGGCCAACAGAATGTGGACACTGTCACACACATGCGAGTTGGAGGCAGTCAAAAAGCCCAAGGGTGAGTGAAACATCGTGAGACAAAGGGCTATCATGTGATGCTTACCTTAATCTCTCCTCACCTATAGAAAATTTGAAAAAAAATAAGAATTCTCACTTTTGGGTTCAAAATTGCTGACACAACATCACTTCCAGTTCACTCTGATGATGTCACTTCCGGTTCCATCAATCCATTGCTCCTGTTTAATCCTGAGGACGTTGGTTCTGTTTCCCAGCCTCCAATCGTCCCCGCCTGACAACCATTTCCTGTCCCATAATACATCCTGCTATATAAACGGCATCTTGTCTGCAGTTGAGGATTCATTTTTGTTCTGAAAAGTCTTATGAATCAACCTTTTCTATCATTTGTCTGGACGACAATATCGGGACGAACCCGAAACCTTTATTTTGTGTGGAAAATATTTTCTTGTGGAAGCATCTTATCACAACACCCACACATCACACCCATGTGTGTTTGCTGAAAATCTCATTCTAAACCCATTAACATGAAGCTGACAGGCCATCTTTGCTCTCTTAGCATCCCCTCTTTTTACCCCTGGATTTGAGGACATGGCTGCCACGATTTGCTTTGACTCATTCACGACAGCATCAGAGAGGACCCCCTGATGGTGGGTGATAATGCTAGGCTCACTGTCACTGTTACGTCAATCCCAAAAGTGCTCAATAGAGCTGAGGTTAGCGCCCTGTGCAGGCCAGTCAAGTTCTTCTACTTTTTCTATTGACCTGTCCCCGACTGTCACCTGCTGGCATTCTCCTGGCATCTGCCAACCCCAGATTCACCAAGCAGACCACCAAATCCTCAAGCATAACTCATCACTCCAGAGAATGTGTTTCCACTGCTCCACACTATAATGGCTTTACACCACACCAGCTGGTTCTTGGTACTGCTCATGGTTTCATGAAGCTCCAGAGAAACAGTCTCCATGCTGATGTTGATTCCAGAGGTAGTTTGGAATTCAGTAGTGAGTGTTGCAGCCAAAGACAGATCATGTTTATGTGCCTCAGCATTTGGTGCTCACAGACCTTGTGTGTCTGCCACTTTGCTGAAGAAATTTAACAAACCGACTTGTTGTAAATGTGCCATCCTATGGCAGTGCCATGCTGAAAGTCACAACCTCTTTAGTACAAGGACACCTCATTCTACAGTGACTGTTAGTCTGTGGAGATTCAGGGACTGTGTGGACCTCTTAGCAATGGGGTGGCTGAAGTAGCTGAACTCACTCGTTAGAAGGGCAGTCCACCTACCTCGGACCATCAGGAGCTGTGAGTCCAAATCCAGAATATTGTGTGCAGGTTTGGACTCCACATTCAATAAACGACATAACAGCAGAAGATAAAGTCGAGAGAAGAGTGACGAAACTGGGTCGTGTGGTCTGAGCTGTGAGGAAATGCAGAAGGACTTGAATGTCACCAGTTTAAGGACAGAGGCGTGATGATGTGACCTGACAGAAGTGTTTAAAGATATGAATGGAGTTGGCATCATCTTTTATTCGATGTTCTATTTTGAAGAGAGTTGGTTAGGTGTAAATTTCTTTCAAATTTAGTTCTCCACACAGAAACATCGAACAAATAATCCTGCAGATGGTCAACTCACACACATTTTTGTAAGTAGGCCTATCAGAAATATTAGGTGAACATGAAAAGATGATCTGTGTTGGGCTGAATGGTCTGCTCGTGTCATGTTGTACAAACTCCACAGATGTTTTGAATTTCTCTCTAAATGTTCTCAGGTCCCACACACCCCAGTCTGATCAGATACCCAATGAAGTGTCACCTCACCTGCAGGATGCAGTTATGCTTCTTGGTCTCTGAAAGCTCCCTCAGATCAGCATCTCTTCTTCTGCTCCTCCATGTCCTTCTTCTGTTTCTCTATGACTCCTTCAGCCTTCTCCACTTCTCTTGTCACTTGTTCTCTGATCCTCTCAGTCAATTTCCTTTGGGTTTCGTCAATACAGCAAATCAGATCAGTGAAGCTCTTCTTATGTTCGTCCACTGCATTTGGAACAGAGATCTGATTGGATGAAAAAGACACTGAATTAAGTCACCTAATAAGAATTACAAGTCACTGGCACTTTTATTGGTAGTTAAAATGCTGTAACATCACATCTGGGGAGGATGATGGCTCTTTATCTAAATAGAAAAGTAGAATAACGGAAGGGCAGTAAAGGATTGTCCACCAAGGAAATATGTTCTGTCAATTTGCAGGGTGGCAGAATCCTACTACCAGTGCCCCCATTTGGGCACTCCTAGGGCAGTATGGGAAAAGTAGTCTGTCTGTTGGTGCTGCTAAAGTGAGGTTTTGGTGGACAACTCCACTGTGCTTTGAGTCCTTTGTCAGACCCAGAAGTGCTTCTGGAGTACACCTGTCACCTGGAAATACTCGAGAATTCGGATTTAAAAAGAGACTCTCCTGTTGTGTTGGGTAAGCTGGAGCTGGAAGTGGAGAGGACAACACTCAGCTGGAGCAGAGCAGGAGAGCAGAAGAAGTACAAGTGCAGAAATTGTCAAGAAAAGCTTGTGTGCTGGACAGTCCAGTCGTTGTGTAAAAGTAAAGGAGTCTTCATGGGCCAGAGAGCTGTGTTCTGGTATCGAGTTTTAGTTGATTTGTTTTTATTAGTGATTTTTTTAGTCAATTATCTCCAGACCTCTTTTTCCACAATTCAGTAAGATGTCCTTCAGTTCTTGCGCCCTGGACGTTATTTCTTGCTTATATTGCACTTGGTTTACAAACATCCTTAAAGGTGACCCCGTCACTAGTTCATTTTAAACCACATATCAAACTGCAGTACCAAACAGGTGGTCCCTTTACTGCTATGTCCCTGTCCATTACTGTAGGGGACCCTCAGGCACCACATTCCCGAATACAAGAGTGTCCTTAAGAGAAGCTCTACAGTATACTGCAGGCATATTATAAACGTGCAACACACACCATTACAGATTTGAAATGTACGGTATTAAAGGTCGCCAAGCCACCTCACGATGTGGTGCCTTTGATAGTCTCCTCTACCATCAAGTGCCTGACTGGATCTCTAAGATCAACATGGCTCAGCCAACGGGTTTAAAAGAACTGGACGTCCTTTCATGTTTCCTTAAATGGACGCTCCCATTATGGTTCATTTCTGATGACTTTGATCTAGTGTTGTAAAATTTTTTCTTCTTTTTGTCCATATGTCTAAATAGTTATGACCCTGGATGCAATTGATGGGATTGAAAGGGAAAACTATCATGAAGGACCTATGGCATTATCCCCTCTTTTGTTTCCAGGGGACAATACGTACACAGACTCAGAGACCATATAAATGGGACGACGCTATGAAAGACGAAACTCAGCACAGAATACATTTAAGATGTGTTATTCATGTAGCAGTGCTACAGCATTACTAAGGGAATTTTTATAGAATATTTCTGGCTCTGAATGTAAGGAAAAATTTGTAAGACTAAAAAAATGTCGAAGCAACAGCAGTCGCCACAATCAGAACTGCACTCAGTCAACCAGTAGAACACCTAAGGAGTCAAACAGAGTTGTGACATGAAAATGTGGAAAAATAATTTTAGGGTAACATAGCCTTCATCTTAAAGAAACAGCATAAAGGGTTAATAAATGTCAGAAACCTGTTCAGGCACACCAGGAGATCAGATAAAGGTCAAGTGAACCACAAAAAGTACATTAATATAAAAAATTGGGTTAGGAAAAATACTGAGATGGTTAAGTAAATAAAGAATGTGCTAGAAGAAAGGCTGATGGAATATAGAAAATGAACTGAAGGAGGACTAAGAAATCAGCAGATGTCCTGTAAACAACGAGAATGGACAGTTGTGATCTGCACAGAAATGGTGGCTCAACTCAATGGTTTGAGATGAACTAGAATATAATCCAACTAGACTTGTATCTATATTAATAAAAGGCAAAGCCCTCACTCACTCATTGACTGACTCACTGACTCATCACTAATTCTCCAACTTCCCGTGTAGGTAGAAGGCAGAAATTTGGCAGGCTCATTCCTTACAACTTACTTACAAAAGTTGGGCAGGTTTCATTTCGAAATTCTACGCGTAATGGTCATAACTGGAATCTATTTTTCTCCATATACTGTAATGCAGTTGAGCTCGATGGCCATGGGGGGCGGAGTTTCGTGTGACATCATCACGTGAACTGACTGTCAATGCAGTACGTAGAAAATAAGGAAGAGCTCCAAAAGCACTGAAAAAAACATGCATTATACAATTGAGAAGGCAGCGAAACAATAAGAAGCTGAAAGTGACACATACAAGCATATTCATGAGTGCAGCTACTTGAAACAAAGCGTGTAAACCTAAATTTTAAATTAAGTTCATAGACAGTCTGCCGCTGGCGTTTGTCATGCCCACGGCTAATGCGGGATACAAGTTTAATAAGAGGACGCAGGGTATAAACGAGAGTTTTGATCACTTTGTAACTAAGTTTAACTAAGTTAAAATTGCTGGTGAAGGACTGTGCTTATGCAAATTCCGAGAGACTGTCTTTGTGGGAGGATTGACAGTTAAGGCGGGTGGGGGAGTCACGTCATCATCTCCCCTCCCATTCACCTCATTTCTCTCTGAGCTGCGCTCCGCGGCTAACGCTGTCTTGGGAAGCAACTTCGTCGCTGCCACCAAATACTCACAGAAAAATGCACAAGTTAATACACACACGTTGTCTCTAGAGTTTCTCCACACTCAATGTATTCCTCGCGTCCCCGTTATACCCTCTGATCTCCCATTTCAATTCAGATGCCTCCAATTTCCAGTAAGGCTCTGCTGCGTCTCAGGCACAGACCCTACAAAACAATGCCATTGATTTCAGGCAAGATTGCTTTTCTCCTGGACAACTATACGTTGCATTCTCAAGAGTGAGCTCGCGCAGCTTCGTCATATTACAACCGGAGTGCAGCCAGAAACTTTTAAGTGCAGGGTCTTAGCTAACATTAAATTAAGCCATGGACATCGCAACATCACACAAGAGAGCAGCTCACGTGAACTTACTGAACGCAGTAGTGACAGTGATCACTTCCATGCATCAAACCTGTTCAAAAAAAGCATTACACAATTGACAAGGTGATGGCTTTATATGTCATTTATTTATACAAGAGCGGAGAAGCTGTGTAAAGGCTGTTTCACAAAAAACCAGCGGAGCGTCTTATATGAGCAGGCAGTCAGCTAAAGAAGGGAATCAATAAATATCTATATAATATTTAATCTTAATAAATGAGCAAAAAATAACGTACAAGCCGCGGATTAAATAAAGGAAATGAGTACCTGAACAGTAAAGTAAGTCTCGAATAGCTACACAATAACTATAAGAATCGTAATAAACGAACAATAAAACAGTACATAACCGCAAAGCAAGGAGAAACGATGGCCTTATATGGCGTTCGCTTATAAAACAGAAGAAGAGAGGCTGTGTGAAGGCAGCTACACAAAGAAACAGCAGAGCGCCACACTCTGAATGTACTCCTGGCATCACTGTTATACCCTCTGATCTCCCATTTCAATTGTAATGCCTCAAATTTCCAGTAAGGCTCTGCTTCGCGATGACAATAAGTCTCAGGGACACACCCTACAAAAGGTTGCCATTGATTTGAGGGAACATTGCTTTCCTCCTGGACAAAACTATACGTTGCATTCTCAAAAGTAATATTAATATATAAATATTAAGAAAGGTACTGTGCCCTGTCACATCCCCTGGCAAGTCCTAATACGGGAGTGCTTTTAATAAATGGGCACTCAGTGGTGGCTTTGTTTGATTCCGGCAGCAATATAACCATTGTGGCTCGCCGTTATGTTTTACCACGACAGTGGCTAAATCAGCACCTACAGGTCACTTGTGTGCATAGGATGACCAGATCTTATCGTTCCGCTGAGTGTTATATCGCCTGGAAAGGGGAATTGACTCATTTGCCGGTGGCTGTGTTACCTGAACCCCCCTTTCCAGTGATTTTGGGACATGACTGGTCGCACAATATCTGCGGTAAAATACCCACCGCTCCCGGGGCCTCGTTGGGTCTGGTTATGAAGGGGCAGGGCTCCCTTCCCGCAGTCCCCATTCCGTGCTCTTGGGCGGACACCAATGATGCAGCTTCCCGCTTCTCCGGTGATGGTCCATGAGCCGGAAGTATCCACCGGGGAGGGCACGAGCCAGGGAACCCTTCCTGTCACCGATACACAAGATCCTCTAAGTAGCCTGGATCATCAGTTTCAATCCACACCTACATCATTTAAAAGAGAACGGTGGAATGATGATTCCCTGAAGTTCGCCCGGAATGCCATTGTTGTCCCAGGCGGCCGTCAGGCTGACGATTCCATGCCACGGGAGCCCTTTTTTGTCCTGGAAAACGATCTGTTATATCGAGTTGCGACCCACGAGGGCGAGGTGCGGAAGTTGCTGCTAGTTCCGCGTACCTTCCGGCGGAGATCTGCGAACTAGCTCATGCTCACCTCTTAGGCGCCCACCTCGGGCCGAGAAAACCTTGGAGACGATAAAACTCCGTTTTTACTGGCCCGGGATCAATGAGGAGGTCCGGCGTTTTGGCAGCCCTGCCCGGAGTGTCAGATTCGCCAGATACCTAGGAGGGACCGTGCTTTTCTCGTTCCCATACCTCTAATTGATGTTCCCTTTGAGAGAATAGGGGTGGATTTGGTACGACCCCTGGAACCCTCAAATCGTGGCCATAAATACATATTGGTCATGGCTGATTACGCAACCCGATATCCAGAGGCGGTTCCCCTGAGCTCCGCTAATACAAAAAATATCGCACGGGAATTGTTCCACCTGTTTTCTAGAGTGGGTATACCTAAAGAAGTCCTCACAGACCAGGGTACACCCTTTACCTCGGATACGTTCAGGGAGGTTGCCAGATTACTCCGTATTAAGCACCTGAAGGCGTCTGTCTATCACCCGCAAACAGACGGGTTGGTGGAACGCTTTAACCGGACTCTTAAACAAATGCTACGCAAGGTGGTCAGCACTGACAGTAGAAACTGGGACCAGCTCTTACCACTCAAACCCCAGACCTCTACGGGTTTCTCCACTTTTGAGTTAATATATGGACGACAACCCTGAGGACTATTGGATATAATAAAAGAAGGTTGGGAGGCAGAGGCCCTACCCTCCACCAATATACTAAAGTATGAGGTGTAACTGCGCGACAGGCTCAATAAGATTAGGCCACTACTAAAGGACCATGTGACTCGTGCGCAAACAGCGCATGCTCGCTGCTACAATCGCAACTCGGTAGATCGCGTGATGGTGCTCGTTCCTACCTCCCATTCTAAGTTATTGGCTCACTGACAAGGACCCTACGAGGTTAAAGAGAAAGGGGCTCGTCGATTATTTGGTTAAACAACCGAATCGTCGGCCGAGCGAGAGGATCTACCATGTAAATTTATTAAAACCTTGGAAAGACAGGGAGGAGTCTCCCAACAGTCGTAGACCCCTCTCCCTATTCGCTTGCACACCTGCCCTTAACCTTGGTGATGAGCTGACACCCCTTTAACGGCAGGAGTTAACCCAGGCAATCCTAGCCGTTCCCGAAGTAGTGAGCGAGGCACCGGGCCGGACTTCACTGATTGCACATGATATTGTCACAGCACCCAGAGTTATAGTCCGGGAGAGACCCTACAGACTCCCGGAGGCAAAACGTGCCGAGGTGGAACTTGAGGTTCAACGGATGTTGGACATGGATATTATTGAAGAGAGCCATAGTCCCTGGTCCAGTCCTATTGTCCTCGTTTCTAAGCCAGACGGCTCCTGGAGATTCTGTAATGACTTTAGACGTCTTAACCAGGTCTCTAAATTCGATGCCTACCGATGCCACGGATAGATGACCTTACTGAACGGTTGGGTACGGCTCGATATCTGACTACCCTTGACATGACAAAAGGGTACTGGCAAATTCCCTTAACGGCATCTGCCAAGGAGAAAACTGCCTTCAGCACTCCTGGTGGACATTGGCAATATAAGGTCCTCCCATTTGGACTGCATGGGCCCCAGCGACCTTTCAGCGTGTGGTGGACAGAGTGCTAAAGCTCCACCAGTCCTATAGTGCGCCTACCTGGATGGCGTGGTCATCTATTCCGCACCTGGAAGGAAAATCTATTGCAGGTATCCGCTGTCCTCACGACACCAGCGAAGGCGGCCTCAACATAAACCTCCTTAAGTAATTCTTTGGTCTAAAGGAGGCCAAGTATTTAGGCTACCTAGTGGGACGAGGACAGGTGAAACTACAATGTTCAAAAATAAAAGACATGCTGGAATGGCCCCGTCCGAATACCAAGAGACAGGTGCAGGCTTTCTTGGGGCTAGCGGGGTACTACCGCCGGTTCATGCCCCGCTTCTCTAAAAGAGCAGCACCCTTGACTGATTTAACGAAAAAGCGCTCCCTTATACGTGGTATGGAACAACAAGGTGGAACAAGCATTCAGTGACTTAAAGAAGGCCCTGACATCGGCACCAATATTGAGAACCCCTTCGTTTCCGGCGCCACATCTGAGTGGCAGCCTTTCCAGCAGCTCCGTATATGACTTTATCTTTTTACCTTTTTATCTCTATTTTTCTCTATTTCACTGATCACTTCTACCATTTTCTTTTATGTGGAATTGCTCCCTGGACACTTTTTACTATTTTTTACTACTTGACATGGATTTTACACTCTGAGAATCGCCTATTCAAGTAGTCAGCTTAAAGCACTGAGAAGAAATGCTTATGCCGGTGTGGTTCCTTATTTACCTGACGAGGTAAGAAGGCGATATCGGGGCAGCCGAGCGAGCAAAGATAAAAGATAAGATTAAATCGAGACAACTTGAGAGAAAATGGCGTTATAAACCGTCGGTGCCTTCTGTGATCCTGGGAAATGTGAACTCACTACCAAATAAGATCGACGAACTGGCTGTGCTGGTGAAAAATGTCAGAACCTACAGAGAATGCAGCTTGCTGTGTTTTAATGAAACGTGGCTAACAACTACCATCCCAGATGCTAGCGTGGAGCTACCGGGTTTAGCACAGTTAGAGCGGACAGAGACGCAAGTACCTGCGGGAAGAAGAAAGGAGGAGGACTCGCTCTCTATGTCAATACAAAGTGGTGCAACTCAGGACATGTAAAGCGTTAAAATCTCCACTTGCTGCAGGGACATCAACTGTTGGCCGTAAGTCTGTGCCCTATTACTTGCCCAGAGAGTTTGGACACGTGATTGTTGTTATTGTTTACATCCCCCCTCAAGCGAACGCGGAGATGGCGAGTGACATCATCCATTCCGCAGTTGCTAAGTTACAAACGCAGCACCCTGAGGCACTTGTGCTAATCGCTGGAGACTTTAAACCATGTAACGCTGGACAAAACATTACCTGCCTTCTCCCAGTATGTGGATTGTAACACCGGGAAACAGGACTATCGACCTACTGTATGCAAGCGTTAAAGACGCATACAGTGCCACCCGCTGCCTGTGCTTGGGAAAGCAGATCATAACCTGGTTCTGCTTCAGCCTCACTACAAACCAAGAGTGAAGGCACTACCTACAACCACACGATCATTCAGGAAGTGGTCCCTGAGGCAGAGCAGGCTCTGAGAGACTTTGGAACTACAGACTGGGATATCCTGCAGGGGTCACATAGTGAGAACATTGAAGAGGCTGTTGAATGCACAACTGATTACATCAACTTCTGTATGGACATTGTAGTTCCAGTAAGAACAGTATGCTGCTATGCTAACAACAAGCCATGGATTACAAGTGACATCAAGGGCCTTTTGAACCAGAAGAAAAGGGCTTTTAAAGGTGGTGATCAGCATGAGCTCAAGCGTGCAGAAGGAACTCGAGTCCAGCTCAGGGCGAAAGAGCAGTACAGGAGAAAGCTGGAGCAGAAGTTGCAGAACAACAGCATGAAGGAAGTGTGGGATGGGATGAAGATTATCACTGGCTGCAGCTAGAAGCGGGGTGCCGCCATCGAGACAGACGTGGAAGAGCAAACCAAATGAACAACTTCTTTAATAGGTTTGATCACCTAACCCACTCTCACCTCGGAGTACTGCATCCTCCAACCATCCTTCTGCTGATACCAGCATAGGAGAGAAATCCCCACCCACAATTACAGCAGCCCAGGTGAGCAGAGAGCTGAAAAGACTTCGTGCCAGCAAAGCAGCGGGTCCAGATGGTGTATCGCCACGACTGCTGAAGGCCTGTGTTGGAACTGGGAGTCCTCTACAGCACATCTTCAACCTGAGCCTGGAACAGGGAGAGTCCCGAGGCTTTGGAAAACATCTTGTATCACCCCTGTCCCAAAGGTATCACGTCCTAGTGAGCTGAATGACTTCCGGCCTGTTGCTCTGACGTCACATCTGATGAAGACCATGGAGCGGCTGCTGCTTCACCACCTGAGGCCACAGGTCTGCCACGCCCTCGACCCTCTGCAGTTCGCATACCAGGAGAAGGTGGGAGCAGAGGATGCCATCATCTATATGCTACACCGATCCATCTCCACTTGGACAGAGGCAGTGGTGCTGTAAGAATTATGTTTTGGACTTCTCTAGCACCTTCAACACCATCCAACCTCTGCTCCTTAGAGACAAGCTGACTGAGATGGGAGTAGACTCACACCTGGTGGCATGGATTGTGGACTATCTTACAGACAGACCTCAATATGTGCGTCTTGGGAACTGCAGGTCTGACATTGTGTTCAGCAATACAGGGGCACCGCAGGGGACTGTACTTTCTCCGGTCCTGTTCAATCTATATACATCAGACTTCCAATATGACTCGAGTCCTGCCACGTGCAAAAGTTTGCTGATGACACTGCTATTGTGGGCTGCATCAGGAGTGGGCAGGAGGAGGAGTATAGGAACCTAATCAAAGACTTTGTTAAATGGTGCGACTCAAACCACTTACATCTTAACACCAGCAAAACCAAGGAGCTGGTGGTGGATTTTAGGAGGCCCAGGCCCCTCATGGACCCTGTGATCATCAGAGGTGACTGTGTGCAGAGGGTGCAGACCTTTAAATATCTGGGAGTGCAGCTGGATGACAAATTGGACTGGACTGCCAATACTGATGCTCTATGTAAGAAAGGTCAGAGCAGACTATACTTTCTGAGAAGGTTGGCATCCTTCAACATCTGCAGTAAGATGCTGCAGATGTTCTACCAGACGGTTGTGGCGAGTGCCCTCTTCTACGCGGTGGTGTGCTGGGGTGGCAGCATAAAGATGAAAGACGCCTCGCCTGGACAAACTTGTTAAGAAGGCAGGCTCTATTGTAGGATTAAAGTTGGACAGTTTAACATCTGTGGCAGAGCACGGGCATTAAGCAAACTCCTGTCAATCATGAAGAATCCACTGCATCCACTGAACAGTGTCATCTCCAGGCAGAGGAGTAGCTTCAGTGACAGACATGTATCGCTGTCTTGCTCCACTGACAGACTGAGGAGATCTTTCCTCCCCCATACTATGCGACTCTTCAATTCCACCCGGGGGAGTAAATGCTAACACTACTCAAATTATTTTTTTTTTTTTTTTCATTTTATTACTATTTAATTTAATATTGTTTCTTTGTATCAGTATACTGCTGCTGGATTATGTGAATTTCCCCTTGGGGTTAATAAAGTATCTATCTCTTTACTCTTCCTTTTATTCTCCAGACCGATGCTTCGGACACAGGCCTGGGTGCTGTGTTGAGCCTAAGTATCAAAGGTGTCGAGCACCCCGTAATGTACCTGAGCCTGAAACTGCTGGACCGGGAGACAAGAATGCGGCAGTGGAGACGGAAGCCTTGGCCATTAAGTGGGCGGTGACACATTTACGTTACTACCTGTTGCGTCGTGAATTCACTCTGGTGACTGATCACGCTGCTCTTCAGTGGATGGCACTGTATAAGGAGTCGAATCCCCGAGTCACCAGGTGGTTTCTGGATTTGCAACCATACAAGTTCGCCATCACTTATCATTGTGACAACCTTCAGTTCAATGCCGATGCCTCTCCCATATTCATGACCTCTCGGTTCGGTCCACCCGACCTGATGGGTCTATACTGAGGTGGGGGGGGTCGTGTCACGAACGTGCGAGTAGGGGGCCGTGGACGGACCTTAATACGATCGGAAAGACATACGCCAAGAGGGAGTGGCAGGATACTAACCTTTCTCTCTTTGTTTCGTACAGAAGAAAAGATGCACCGCCGCCATGAGCCTGCCTCCTACAGTTTCCGCAGTACGCTACTTCCACCCTTCCTCCGTCCTCTACACATGACGTCATTGATCCCATCATCCACCACGGCTCCTACCCAGCATCCCTCCACTTCCAGCCCTCCTACATAAATACTCCTCCAATGCCATCTTGCAACTGTCAAATCTGTTGAATGTATTTCATGACTTTGACCATGATATTTCATACAATATTGTGGATTATTTTTCAGTATCGGGGCGAAAACCCCAAATCTTTATGCTTGTTTGTCCTGTCTTTTATATATATATATATATATATATATATATATACATATATATATATATATATATATATATATATATACATATATATAATTAACATTGTCAGTCATGTTACATTATTATTAAAATGTTTCCTTTTCTTTTTCATTACTTCTTTAACACACTACCTCTCCGCTGCGAAGTGCGGGTATTTTGCTATTTTCTATAAATCATTTGGGTGTAAACTAACAAACCAACATGTATGCCTTGCTGGGCACTGTATGTAAATGTAATGCTTTTTAAAATGTACCTCTCTCTTTTCTTTGTTTCTCTGACCATTCTGATCATTGTCACAATGCTGTAACAGACCGCTTTTGGAGAATGATCCCTTTAAAACCTTTGCCGGAGTCATTAAAAGATACAATGACTAGTACTCTGCGATGGGCTGGCGCCCTGCCTGGGGTTTGTTTCCTGCCTTGTGCCCTGTGATGGCTGGGATTGGCTCCAGCAGACCCCCATGACCCTGTAGTTAGGATATAGCACCTTGGATAATGGATGAATGGATGAGTAGTACTGAAGTGATGTGTCTTGTTAGAGGATCTTTCTTTCTTTAATAAGATATTACATTCGTACCACAAAAATGATCAAGAAAAGGCCAAAAAGGAGTGTTGCGCCCACTGATCTCCTTCAGAACATCAGTGCCAACCTGCAGTTTGAGTTAAAGTTAAGGACATGAAAATAAAAGTGTGACAGAAAATCCAACAGACATCGTGGTGACACTGTCTGAATCACAAACGAATGACACCTGGAGGACAGTGACATGCTATGAAGGGCACAATAAACCTTTATCTCTCCAGGTCCCTTTACCTGTCCCGACATGTCATTACTATTGGAGCTCCGCCAGCTCCTTGATTTTTAACTTATTCCTCCTCTCCTTGATATGACGTGCCATCTTAATTCCTCTCACCTTCATCTGCTCCACTGCCCTCTTTGTCTTCTTCAGTATCTTCTCTCTCTCCTCGAGTCTCCTCCTGATTTCATTCATTGTCACCCCCAACTCTTTCTGTTTGGACACACAAAAGGACAGCGTGGTTTTATCAGAATTTACTTTCAGTTTCAGGTGCCGTGTGAAGATGAATTTACTGAGCTCAAATAAACCTGACAGTAAATCAAATGAGCAACAAGTGGAATTATAGAAAAAGAAAAACACATTATAACTGAAGACCGAGACAATGAATAACTTTGAAAATGTAATTCAAGAAGTAAGAAGACAACTGAAAGTTAACTAACTCAGACTTCAGTGATGAAGATGAGGAAACAAGTTACTACATGCGGGGCTGCTTTAGGTCATGAAGGAGGACAATGATGGCCAAAGTGAAGGCTGTGAAAGCACCGAGGACTGAACAGGCAACTGCAACGGTCAATAAAGATGAGCAGGGCCTGCAGGACAAGGCGGGGGGGCTACAGCCAAGGGTGCAAATCAGTCAGTGGTATACAAGCTGGTCAAGAAGGAGACACCGAGGGATTTGAGAGCCTGCTGCTGATGTGGAGGAGAGCTCAGTGCAGCAGAAGGACATTTCATAAACCCAAAATGTCACTCTACAGCCGTGGAGCCCGGTGTCAGTGGGCTACAATGGGGTACATTGACACACCGGTGTGCTCCAGTGACAGATATGCTGTGTCGTGTTCTTGTTTCAGAGGTGGACGTCCAGCTGGATAGGCTGCTAATCAGTGTTTTCATTATCAATATCTGAACAAGTGGCAAAGGTCAGGGCAGGTAGACAGCGGTGTAGGAACTGAGTAAAGGGAGAGTCACCAAGATTAGGGGCAGAACAGACAAGGGGTCTTATCAGAAGGGCTCTCTGTGTGACATGCCAGTCAGTCCAGGTAAGACTGGGGAGTTTAGAAAGTTTAACAGGATGCTCAAGTTTGTGCAGTCATAAGAAATACTAACTGAACATACAAGAAGAGAACAACAAACAAACATGACGAATCAAAAGTATCGGAGAAACACAATCAAATAATAAAGACAATAAAGTTACGGAGCCAATACCAAAATATCAGCAATACAGTGACATACTAAACATAACACATACAAATACGCCGACCAAAAGGCTACATAGCCAACAAAGGCCCAAAACCAAAACGTAACATTTAACAAGCAGCCGACGGACCAAAGTGAATAAATAACTGTCTTTGGGAATTTCAGCATGGCTGGACAAAACTCACAATGAGACATAAAGATGGACTCCTGGACCTGTTCAGTCTCTCCCAAAAGACTTCAGAAAGTGCTGCTGCTTTGAAAAACATCCTGCACCGTTCAAAACAAGGCAAACTCCTCTTCACCTAATGACTACAGACCAGTGGCACTTACGTCTGACATCATGAAGACCTCTGAGGGGCTAAATGAGTCCTCTTGTGGTAGACCACCTGGACCTGCTGCAGTCTGCCTAAAAGACAAAGACAACTGGAGTGGATGATGCAACGATCTACCTGCCGCACAAGACTTATTGTCACCTGGCAGCACTGTGATGATTATGTGTATTGATTTCTACCATCTGGTCATCTCTGTTAAGGGGTCAGCTCAGAGATATGCAGGTGGATGAGCCTGTGGGGTCCTGATGGCGGACTGTCTGTGGGGCAGACCACAGTTTGTGAGACACAAGATCTGTGTGAGCAGCACTGGAGCAACACAAGGAACAGGCCTGTCTGCTTTTCTCTTCACTCTCTGCACCTCCGACTAGAAATGTAGCAGCAGGTCGTGTCACTTGTAGAAGTTCTTGGCGGTTCTGCACTTATGGGGTTGTACTGATAAGGGGCTGAGATGACGGAGAGCAAAACCAAAGAGCTTCTATGTCTGGTCACTATTCAGGGAGTAAATACACAGGTGGTCCACTCCTACTGGTACTAGGGGTCCACATCAATGGCAGGTCGGACTGGTCTCAGAATAAAGAGTAACTATTGAAAAAAGGGCAAAGCAGGCTCTTCTTCTCAAGGACACTACCTTCGTTTAATGTTGGAAGTGACATCCTTCACATCCTTCTACAGCTCTGTCCTCTGTTATATAGTGCTAATTCTATCTGTCTCCCTATCAAGGAATCTGCCACATCGACAGTTATAATATGGAAAGCTCCAAATTCAACATCACACACAAATTTCTCTCAATTCTGACTTTCTAATGTGTTCTTAGTGTTGCATGTCACCATCAGACACATCATGGCCCGTGCCCGCTCCCGCTCTCATAAGCACAGAAGTCCAGCTCTCTACTGTCATAGATAAGAACTTTTAGACTCCTCTAATAAAGTCGAACCCTAACCCTAGAGGTCTCTATCAAGCTACTTTTACAAATTCATTAACTCTTGTTATTTACTTTGCTTTCATTAAACATTAAACCCCACTCACCTGTTTTTCTTTTCTTTCCATCTCCACCTCCACCATTTCATGCTCATTGTGTCCAGTTGCCACACACACCACACAAACGCACTTATTATCATTTTTACAAAACATTTCCAGTCTCATGTTATGTTGTGCACAGAACTGGTTTTCCAGATTTCCATCTGCATCAGTCAGCTTGTGGTCCTTCAGGGCTGCTATTTCCAGGTGGGGCTTCAGGTGAGTCTGACAGAAGGAGGCCATGCAGGTCAGACAGAACTTCACTGGTCGGGACATCGACCTAATACAGGCATCACACTTATACATATATATGTAATTCTCAGATAGATGAGGACTGAGTCTTGGTTTCTTTATACTCTCAATGACTCCATTCAGCGCAGTGTTTCTGTAAACTTCAGGTCTGTTAGTGAAGGTCATTCTGCACTGAGGACATCGGCACACTTGGCTGTGATCCCAGTACTCTGTGAGGCACTTCCGACAGAAACTGTGACCACAAAGGATCGAGACAGGGTCACTCAGGGTGTCCAAACAGATACAGCATATGACCTCGTCTTGCAATCCAAACAGCGGCTTCAGCCATCATCTGTCAGAGGAGAGACAGGCAGACAAACGAGGAGATTTAAAGAGAACCCTGAGAGCAGACAGAGAGGACATCTGAGGAGACAAATGTTAGGAACAGAGCTGGGCATCTGTTAATCTAACTCAGTTTTACCTGATTTGTATTGAGACCACTAGCACTAGGTAGTCCTCACAAGACAGAGACAGAAGCTGTTTGTAGTGCGAGGGGTCTGTGACGGTACGTGTGGGTGTCTGAGATCCATGGAGAGGTGGCATTGCTGCAGGATGTCGGTGGGTAGGTGTGCGGATTATGGTCAGCTCAGCTGATCTCCATTGATGTTCTGCAGGTTGCTGGTCGATGGACAAAAGGAGCCTGGGCAGTGAGCTGAACAAAGAGGGTGTCGGCCAGCTGGGAAGATCTGATGGGGTGAACTGGGGAGCCGGCTGGTGAAAGATGTGCTGGGCTGTTAAAAATGGAGCAGAAGCCGATATCTGCACGGATTTAGGCTGCTCTTTTTAACTTGTGTATTAGTGGACTTTTTATTGTCCACATGCAATGCATTTTAATGCGGATTACTTATTGGGATTATTTATTTAATTCTGCACTTTGGGGTTAGATAACAGAGACAGAGAAACAGCAGCATGCCAGGTGAGATGGTGGTGTGACGCTCAGCATGCTTGCCTTACACATTTTGACTCCTCTTCAAATATGTCATTTTTTCCTTAATTAAGATATTAAAGACAGTAAGTACTAAATGAAGCGGCTTTAAGGCTAATAAAGTCAGGGATTTCTTTTTTTTACCTTTTGTCACACACAAGCGTTTGGGGAGCAGCTTAAAGACCTGATTTGCACCACGACAAGTCCTGCCGGGGGACAACGGCAGCATACTAACCTCTCTTTCTTTTTTTCTTCAGAAAGACAGAGACATCGCCACCGTAAGACCACCCGGATGACTCATAGAGCTGCAACACTTCCAGGTTCCTTTCTTCCCTCTGCTACCCCATTGATGACGTCAGACTCTCATACACCACCACAATTTTCCCAGCATCCCACTTTCTAATTTCCGGTCCTCCCCTATAAACTGTCCATCGTCCTACCCTTCAAAGTCTTTTGAGTTTTTTGAAACGACTGACCAAGATTTTGTTAACAGTATACAGAGCTAAAATCCCAAACCTTTATGCGTGTCTCTTTCTCGTTATTACAGTGGCGTAGTCAGCAGGATTGGAGTCCGTAAAATGAGTGAAGGACAGGACCTGAACACAGTCCTCAATACCCTGGCAACCGAGCTCCATGCAGTCAAAATGGAGCAGGCGGATACTAAAACGGAGCTCACCAAAACTAAGAGGCGGCTGGCAGTGGCGGAAGCAGTAAGGCTGGAGCCCGCGAGGCCCCCTCAACCTCCCATCATCCCTCTTACAGAGGCAGATGACATTGAGTCGTACCGCTCTATATTTGAGAGGACAGTAACTCGGAACCAATGGCCGCGGGTGGAGTGGGCGTCCATCTTGGCTCCGTAGCTAAAGGGGCCTGCGCAGCGGGCCTATCATGACCTCCCCGAGGAGGATACGACCTCCTGAGGGCCGAGATATATAAACACTATGGCGTAACCTCCGGACAGCAGGCGAGGCTAGGGCCCAAGCATTTGAATACTGGGGTAAGCTTGGGCACTGGCTACGGCCAGATATAAACCAGGCTCGCCAGGTAGTTGAGGAAGTGGCTTGTGAGGGGTTGATCCATGCAATGCCAGATTACCTTGGCCAGCAGGTCCAGAGGCACAAGTTCAAGGGCATGAATGGCTTTCTGGTGGTCCTGGAGCGACAACTGGCACTCACCCAATTTAGGGGGTCTGAGAAGCCGGCTCACGGGACCCAGCAGGGACGTGTCACCACCCCTGAACCCACCTGCTGCGTCGTGGAGGCTCCAGACAGACCGAGGACCGGATGCCCACACCGCTCTGTTTCAAGTGTGCCGAGCCGGGATACCTACTTCCAGCCTGTCCTCTCAATGCGGTACCCATGGACTGCAGCTGGACCAAAGGAGACAGGTATTGTGCTCTGTCAAATCCCCTCGTGGTCACAAATACAGGAGTGGCATTGTTAAATGGGCACTTGGTATTGGCATTATTTGTTTCCAGGAGCAACATTACCATGATTGCTCGCCATTATGTCCTACCGCGACTATGGGTCGCTCAACAAATGAGCATAAAATATGTACACGGGGAGACCAGATCAGATATGTACGTGAAGTGTTACATAATCTGGGAAGGGACTCCTAAACAACAGTACACCACCTGTACATCACCAAGATTTTCCCAGCATCCCACGTTCTAATTTCCGGTCCTTCCCTTATAAACTGTACATCTT